>NC_134695.1:96676030-96851030 GCF_050947455.1 Rhinoderma darwinii
TTGTCATGCTAAAATAAATACACAACAATGAACAGAGTAAAAAAATTGGTAAGGACGTTTAAATATTTGGAAAATGTTTATTCTGTAACTCACTCTAGAAAAAATGGGTGCATTTTGCTTAACATAGTTTTGCGCGCAGATGATAATTTGATACATACTGTCACAATTACTTTCCTCCGCTCCAGTCTTCATGCTATCATGCTCGGCTTACATTCTATAATCTAAATAGTCAAACACTTATGATAACGAACAGACTAATGTATAAAATAGGAGAGAATAAGACAGCTACTCAGCTCAGCAGCGGGAGAACACCAAGACTGTTTAATGCTCCAAGTCTATCAATGAGGGCACAGACTTCCCCGGCTGATGTCTCTGTGCATTGCAATATGATCTTAGGTTCACTGAACATTTTCCTGTTACACATCTCAAATGTCAATTTTCTAACATTTCTTTTCCAGTGAAGTGTGTATAAAGCTTGAAAAACACAAGCAAATGCATTTAATTAGAGCGCCTCCAGGGTAATCTTCTTCCAAGAGCTATGGGGGCCACACTTAGGAAGCATTTTTTTCCTTTTTTTGGAAGAAGTAATGAAATCTAGTTTTTTTGTCCTTAGAAAACACATTCTGTTTTATTTTTCATCCAATTGTAGCTTCTGTTTTTGTATATTTTTGAAAATCATGTTACAGGAGAATATTTTTTTTTACTTTTTTCAGCCACCACTAGAGGGAGAACAGGAGCTTACTGAATACTGTTTTAATTTGTATGCCGTAAGCTCCCAAGCTCCCCCTAGTGGTGGCTATGAATCAATTTTGGAGCTCTGTAAGAGAAAAACAAGTTTAGTTTTGGTTAATCTTTATTCATGATAGGACTTCCGTGCTTACGAAGTGTATAATACAGTAAAAAGGGTTTTGCAGCATTTAACATTGATGGCCTACCATTAGAACAGACCCTCAATGTGTGATCTGTGAAGATTCAATCCCCGTTACCCCCCCCCCACCAATGGGAAGAACCATTCAATCTTCTGCCTGGGTTGACACATTGATGGCGTATTTTAAGTATACACCATTGGTGTTAATTACTGCCGATCCCCTATTAGAGCTATGTAGACTTTTGCAATAAATTTATTTTTATTTTTCTAAGGCAACTATATTTAAAAAAAATTAGGAAACATTGCAAATAGTCTAGATTAAAATTACCCTACTGTGTATACAGCTCCTATTCTTACCTATGTGTTCTCATAGTTACAGACTACAAACAAATCCTATGTTTGGTTAAAGCCTCTGGCTGATAGGATAGAGGACAGAGGGAAGGGAGTCAGACTAATTATTTGTAGTCTATAACTATGGAGACACTGTTAGGAGCTGTATACACAAAACGGTAAGATATTTTTCTTATCAATGCTGGCTTCATGTTTTTACTTTAGATGCATTGGAGCAATAAAAAATAACTGTGTCACGAGGGGTACGTGGACCCCGTCACAGTCTATAGTTCGTATAGTGTACCTGTGGTAGCTCAGACAGTAGCAAGACAGGCTTGGTTGGGACTAGGCAGCAGGCAGGTGCCAGTAGTGGCGCAGCAGAACAGGCGTTGAACACAGCACAGCATGAATTCAGCTCAACACGCCACTTGACCAGGATAGCACGGGATACAGGTTATAGGTAGCAGGAACGGGGAACACTGGGAACTGGAAAACCCTTAGGAGACCATTTGCTGCATAGACATAAGAGGATAATGATAACAAGGCTCAGGCAAGATAGGAAAGGGCAGAGCCCTTCTTATAGTCGAGGGTGCTCTGGAAGCAATCAGCTCAATCTCACACCAGTGTGCGCTCTAAGGATGACTGAGCTCGCGAGCGCACCCTGGTGGTCACTGTGGAACAGGACGGCCATATGTGCAGACATCTATGGAGAGAAGGGCGTCGACCGGATGGAAGGAGTTCGTGGTCAGCGACCACGGACGTTACAATCTGCATATAGCCTTTAAGAGTGCTCATGGTCATATTCTGTATTACGGTAGAGTCGGCCCACAGAATAATTTCCTCAGTCTGACATTATATGTTCAACCTAATTCTATAATCATAGGCTCAGATGTAGAAGATCTTCAGGTTCCTGAAAACTGTCTCAAAAATATTTGCAACTTTGGAAGTCTTCGTATTTGAACTAATTTAGAAATGTTCCCTTATTCTAGGTCTGATCTTGTAGCAATGGGATTCAGCCTGAGCAGTACAGACATCTCTTTATACAGATAACATTTAATGTGAACTAAGATCAGGGATCCAATATTACTCCATTACCCAGGAGTGTAGACTCAGCAGGACTCAGAATCCTAGAAATCAAAAGGAAGATAATGAACGATAGAATATCTATCTATCTATCTATCTATCTATCTATCTATCTATCTATCTATCTATCTATCTATCTATCTATCTATCTATCTATCTATCTATCTATCTATCTAATTATACACTTATTTATTCCTATCTATCATCTATTTAACCTCATATTGTAGAGCTGCAGTTACTACCCGGATTTTTGATATTAGGCTGGTAGTATTTTCAATTAATTGGGTCAAACAGACTTTTCAAGCTTGGCCACAACTGGACCTAAACGCATCTCTGCGGAGATCTGCATAATTAGGCCATGGAAGAATATTATTCTTGAAAGAAATCTAATTTTCGGAAAGACGCTCGCATGCCAAAAGCAAGCAGCCCCCCTGCAGACACATAGCTCAGTGTGATGTGACTCTGTGTGTTATTTGTGTGTGTAAATATAACAGTAGGCATATGCATTAGGATACTGTGAGATCGCTGCAAGATAGGAGTGCACCACACGCTTTTTTTTCTGTTCATGGTTCATAGTCAAATGATTGCAAAGTGCTATTTCTTTATTTAGAAGTATGATTTTAGGAAGACCATCCCTAAAACTCTAAGGCTGGGTTCACACGTGGCGGAATTTCACTTAAATTCCGCTGCGGACACTCCGCAGCGTTAATCCGCAGCGGAGCCGTTTCTCCATTGACTTCCACTTTAATTTAGCAGTGTTCGTTTAGACGATGCGTAAAATTCCGCTGCGGAGTATAGGCTGCGGAGCGGAATTTGGTGTCCGCAGCATGCTCTGTCTGTTGCGGAGCAGTGGCGGACTCATGGCGGAATTTCTCCATTGACTTCAATGGAGATTCTAATTTCCGCAATGAAGTCCGCAGCTGTCATGCACATGTTATGTGTGCTGCGGATGCGTCTTGCTTTTTTAACTTGACATTTCTTCATTCTGGCTGGACCTATGTATTTCTAGGTCTACAGCCAGACTGAGGAAGTCAATGGGGCTCCCGTAATGACGGGAGCGTTGCTAGGAGACGTCTGTAAATAGTCACTGTCCAGGGTGCTGAAAGAGTTAAGCGATCGGCAGTAACTGTTTCTGCACCCGGGACAGTGACTACCGATCCCAATATACAGCAACCTGTAAAAAAATATAAGTTCATACTTACCGAGAACTCCCTGCTTCTGTCTCCAGTCCGGCCTCCCAGGATGACGTTTCAGTCTAAGTGACGGCTGCAGCCAATCACAGGCCAAGCACAGGCTGCAGCGGTCACATGGACTGGCGCGTCATCCAGGGAGGTCGGGCTGGATGCCGAAAGAGGGACGCGTCACCAAGACAACGGCCGGTAAGTATGAAATTCGTTTACTTTCACTAGGGAAAGTGCTGTCCCTTCTCTCTATCCTGCACTGATAGGGAGAAGGGAAGCACTTTTCCCGCAGTCCGCAGCAGCTAGTCCGCATCAATTTTCTGCACATTTTGGGCAGATCCGCAGCCGTAATCCGCAACCCGGATTAGGTGCGGCATTGATGCGGACAGTTGCGGAGGAAATCCGCCACGTGTGGTCATGCCCTAAGTAAGTCAATTTGCATTAGGAAAGAAATGCATATACTCAGGTCAACGGGGGCATAATAATAAGGGGTTCAGAGTAGCAGTTGCACCCGGGTCTTGGTACCTGAAGGACCCAAAATTCCCTATGGCACATAGAAGACACAAGTAATATAAATGGCACATGGTTGTGGGAGCGCTGTTCCAGACTTTGCATTGTCTCCTAAAAGCTTTATGTTACGCCTCTCCAGGCCAAAGCCTCTTCTCTTTGTTTCCTGAGGTTCTTCCACAACTAGAGATGGAACAAACCATGGCCAATCCTGTTTTGGAGACGTGTGTTCTAAGTGCCAGATGTAAACCATCAGATGTCGCTGAACTACCTCCTATGTAGGTACATCACAACATGTCATGAAAGCTTTGTCCAAATTAATAAATGAAGCAGTGTCAAGTTATTTGGATAGGGGTGACCAAATCTATACATTTTCTTCATTGGGCGCCATGTCTCTCACAACAATAGGAATTTGTACTAAAATATTTCTGCCTCCATTGTATTACATATGGGAAATACAGCTCCGTATTGGATATTCACCAGTCGGTGAAAAGCTGGCAAATTGAATTTTCATAGTTTTTCTAAGTAGGATCCTATTGTTTTTTTTTAGGCTACATAAACCTTTAAAAGGGAGGGTTTTTTAATATATAAACAGGTCAGTCAGTGTGTTTGGTGTAAGTTTATAAATAGTTTTTATTAAAAATGTGTTTTACTTTTTGAGATACAGCTGCTTTGTATTCTCTATACAGAGCAGCTGTATCGTTCGCTGAATCCTGTACCTGTCAGGTCCGCGGCACTGACGGGTTCAGTGACAGCGGTTCCTGCAGATCTCCGACATTTAGGATCCAGCTGTTATCCATCACATCTAAGTTCGATTACAGGTGGATCTCGCGAGTCAGAGACACACAGGACCCGCTGTCACTGAACCCGTCAGTCCAGCACATTATTTACTTTGTATTATTATACTTTTGTTATTTTACCATTGAACATAATGCAGTGTATCTAAGAGCCTGCAGTTAAAAGATTTATAAAACAAAAGACACGAAACAATAAAAATGATTCATATTCCATGAAAACATTACTATTTAAAAGCAAAGAAAGAAACTATCCGTATAGAAGAGTTCTGCTAATGAAAGGAGCACATAGAGCACATAGAGCACATAGATCAAATAGAGCACATAATACCTTTAATAGGGACCCTTTTTTGTCAAGGTTAAGAGTATTTGTGTGAGTAATAACTATTTCTTCCCCTCTGTAGAATATCAACTAAAATGTCATTTTCATCTTCAGAGAAATGATGTTATGTTCCAGTGAAGCTCCCCCTGAGACTTACTTTGTGTATGGTTTATCTTCATGCAAAATGCACATAACTTATTTATGAGGTTTTATATCTATTTGAAATCTTAATGCTTGGCCATATTAGCTAAAAAAAAAGTGTAGGGTCTTGCTAATTTCCACATTCTGCTGCATTGCAATGATATATAGTAAGAACGTTTGGTGTAAAGGTAAACTTAATACAATGTCCTAGTTTTGTTATTAGACGGCACTGGTGCATGCAACGATAAGGGAGCAAATATTTAAAGGGGAACTCCACTTTTGAACAACATTTTTACACAATATTTGCTTCTCTAGTCACATCCAAAGCTAAATTATTTTTGTTTCCTGTCATCCCAGTGTAATGTATTTCCAGCGCTCAAATAGAGATGACAAAGTTCAGATTTAGCCATTTCCATGATAGTGTCAGGTCCGTATAGCATGATGGGTGACTCCATGGTCACCACTGTTACCTTGTATTACTGGATCCATGGATTTAAAATTAACCAAGGTAATATCTGGATGGACCTTTCATGTCTTCCACATGTAATTCAACAAGCCCGATCATTCTTTTACCCAATTTGTGCCATCAGGGAAGATTCAGGAGACCACCGTACACATTAGCTCATTACACATACTCCATTCACAATAGATCGAAATCAGCTGGTTCGGCTGACGTTTATCTAATGTGTATGGCCAGATTTACGGAGGGGTCAATTGACCTTCCATGGGATTGGCTTTAGCTTGAGCAATTGAGGGGATATAGAATAATGTCGATAATGCTGTATAAAGCACTAAAAAATACACTGATCAGCCATAACATTGAAAGCACCTGCCTATTATTGCGTACGTCTCCCTCCTGCCACTGAAACAGCTCTGAAATTTCAAGCCATGAACTCCACAAGACCTTTGAAGGTGTCCTGTGGTATCTGACACCAAGACGTAAATAGCAATTTTTTTAAAATCCTGTAAGTTGTGGGGTGGGACCTCAATCAGATTGATATCTGGGAAATGTATTGGCCAATTCCACACTTTGTGTTATGTTTTTCAGACCATTAGTACACAATGTTTGCAGTTTGGTAGGGCGCATTATCCTGCTTAAAGAGTCCACTGCCATTATGGAATATCGTTGTCAAACAGGGGTGTACTTGGTCTACCACAATGTGTAGGTAGGTGAGAGGTGTCAAAGTAACATCCACTTGAATGACAGGACTGAAGGTTTCCCAGCAGATCATTGCCTAGAGCATCACACTGCCTCCACCGTCTTGTCTTCTACCCATAGTCTGTCCTGGCTCCCCAGGTAAGCGACGCTCCCGGCCAACCACATGATGTAAAAGACAACCTAATTCATCATAACAGGCCACCTTATTCCATTGCTCCATGGTCCAGATCTGATAACCCTGTCGCCGGTTGACCAGTTGTCCTTCCTTGGAACACCATTGGTAAGTACTTACCACTACATACCGGGGACACCACACAAGACCGCCTATTTTGGAGAAACTCTGACCCAGCCGCCTAGTCATCACAATTTGTTCCTTGTCAACGTCGGTCAGATCTTTACACTTGCCCATTTTCCTGCTTCCAACACGTCAACTTCAAGAACTAAATGTTCACTTGTTGCCTAATATATCGCACCCCTTGTCAAACGCTATTGTAACCAGATCATCAATGTTATTCACTTCACCTGATACAAAGAGACAGAAAACCATTGCTCAATATTTTCTGCTTTAATAAGACCTTTACTACAATAGACAGAATACGCCAATTGTTAACCAGCAGTATGAGCTATAATTTTACGATTCTGTTACATAGTTGTCAAACAAAATGTTATCTCTGTGTGTGCTCAACACATAGAGAGTGATCATGATATTGTACAAAAAGTCATAAAGCATGGTGTTACAGTACATGTGGGCTGACAATATAAATTCCATTAACTTCTTAAGAAAGGGGACATCAAAGACGCCCTTGCCCCCTCCTTTGAAAACGGTACAGATGGGAAGCGGCCAGCTGCTTGTCAGGGATACAATCTTTACACAAACAGACTCACAGAAAGACGCTGCGGAGGTTGTGTTTGAAGAACCTTTCTTACATATTCTCTATATCGACTCACTGCTGACTATTACTTCTCTCTCTTCCAAAGCAACTACCAGACAGACAGTCTTTTTATTTTCCCACTTCAAAAATGTGAACTTTCTTTTCTCAGTTGTAGAACCGATAATTAGTTCCTAGATGGCAAAACTTTATTAAACTTTCAGCAATTGTGTGCAGGTCTCTATATATATATATATATATATATATATATATATATATATATATATATATATATATATATATGTCCACTTGACCGGCTAGTGTCGTGCTATAGAGTTAGTTTGTAAAAATGATAACTGAAGAATTAATATTACTGTATCATCCTTTATTTTTGGGGAATGCTGGGAAATTTTTCAGAAATGGTAAATGGGGTGTGATCCAGAAAGAGTTCATGGGGTTGTCAGGGCACCAACAAAGAATAGGGCATTTGTGCCGGTTGCACTTCCCAAGGTATGTTGTGTATATCCCCATTGCTGTCCCTCTCCACAGGCACTGGAATAGAATATATGAAATATATTAAATAAGGCAAATATGGGATGGGGAACCAACCAAAGGATCACACCACATTTCTCTGCTATAACAGAAATGGGGAACAAACACTCCGTTTATGAAATGTAAGGGGCCCGGAGAGCTTTATTTGTTTTACGACAGGCTTTCCTCTTTCTAAAAACCTAGTAGTAATTATTTTCCTTTTTTATTTTGATAATGGAGTATAAAGTCTTACTCTTATGGATAAAAAATAAGAATTCCTTAATAGACCTATGTTCCCTTTAAGCTCAAAAATTATATTCCCTAGTAAATTATCCAGCAATGGAGAATGCTAACGTGAGAGTTGGATTCCTGTACCTTGAGGACCCCCGTACAAGTACTTTGTGTTTTATAATTCGTGGATTGTGGCATTGTAAGAACTACAGGAACGGATCATGACATTGCTCCCCATGCCTGATCTTACTGTAGTCCAGTATTCAATACTTCATGTATTGTTACCACTTGTAACAAGCTGAAAAAAGCATAACTCACAACCATGTAATAAAGCAAAACCAATGAAGTTAGAGGCAATCCTCTCATAACAATCACAAACCCTACACGAATGTAGTACCATGTTGATATCCAAAATGTTAACAGTAGAAGCTGTGAGGCTGTGCACTAACTGACCGAAATATTTCTACTCTCACAATCACAAAATCCAATAATCTATTCCATGAAATTTTTAATGAAGATGCAGAATGTTATTTTATCTGTATGATCAAAAGTTAGAAGAATTTTTTTTACACATCACATCTCACACTCTGTACTGACGAGGAGTAATAGCTCTGAAACAGAGCTGTCTGATAACCGCTGTCATGTTTGAAGGCTCTTTAAAGGGTCAGGCATTGACTTACAGGGTTGCCACCAGTGTTCCCTTTAAGGGTCAATGCACACGATGCGTATTACGTGCGGCAAAACTGCAGCGTAATAGAGTACCAGCATAGTCAATGAGATTTCAAGAAATATCATCTACACGGTGCGTTTTTTTCTGCACTTAAATTGACCTATGGTGCAGATTTTAAAATCTGCAGCATGTAAATGTAACCTGCGTTCACACTTCCGAATTGTATTTGACTAATTTTGCAGAAAAACGTACCTAAAACCACACCTATTTCTGCATCAAAATGTAAAAAACGCACCTAAAAACACATCAAAAGAGGCACCATTAGGTGTTAGTGCGGAATGACGTACGTATACCTGTAGTTCTGATGCGGATTTTCTGCATCAAATTACGCAACCTGTGCATATAGCCTAGAAGTGGTCATACACCTTAGATAGCTTTCAACCAAATGCTTGTTCTGCTGACAGCTATTGCTCATGACCCCTAGATACAAATGCACGCTCGGCTCGGCATGTATACTCAATGAAGAGAGGAAATTATGCCGCTTCCAGACAGCTCTGGCGGTGGCTTATCTCCTGTGAGATCAAGATCGGCATGTTGAAATCTAACATGTACAATTCTTCTTTCCCCCAACATTTGCTGTCGGGGGAGAGTCTAGACATTGGACAACCCCATACATAATAGATGGTTAGCGAATTCAAATGGGGTCAATGAGCCCAATACCAATTTGTGTCTAGGGTGTGTAATTTTTAACTCTATCATTCCCAGAACTCACAACTTAAATGGAACCGTGGTAGTCACCCATATTAGTCACTAGAGAGGCCGTTTTCTTCCTTCTAGAGGTAAATTACAGTATTTGTCTTTTTACCTTAAAGAGGCTCTGTCACCAGTATATAAGTGCCCTATCTCCGACATAATCTGATCGGCGCTGTAATGTAGATAACAGAAGTGGTTTTTATTTTGAAAAACGATAACTTTTGAGCAAGTTATGAACAATTTTAGATTTATGCTAATTTGTTTCTTAATAGACAACTAGGCATTTTTTTTTTTTTACCAAGTGGGTGTTGTAAAGCCAATTAGCGTCATACATTTCTCATGCCCAGCTTGTTTCACTGCACAGCGTGATCTCGCGAGATTCCTCACACAGGTTTTTCATCGGAGCCAATGGAAGACTGAACAGACATCGTCTCCAGCCGCTGCAGATTCGGATAAACATCCTGGCACGGCTGGAGGCGATGTCTATTGACTCTTCCATCGCTCCGGTGAAGGACCTCGCGAGATTACGCTGTGCAGTGAAGCAAGCTGGGCATGAATGAAGAGAAGTATATGGCACTAATTGGTCAGCATCAATTGATTGTCCGGAAGGGATCTCTGGACTTGGAATTTGCATCCTGCCGTAATCGAGTGGAGATATTCCGACCGAGTGAGTGCTGTGGATAACCTGTTTACCATTTGCTGATTGGTCAGCGTCATACACTTGTCTTTACGACTCCCACTTGGTAAAAAGTTAAAAAACTACCACTTGGTCATTAAGAACTAATTAGCATAAATCTAAAATTGTTCATAACTTAAAACCACTGTTGTTATCTACATTACAGCGCCTATCAGATTAGGTAGGAGATAGACTGATAAACTAGTGACAGGACCTCTTTAAAGACTTTGCAGTAGCTGTAGAATCGCAAGGAGGGTGGAGAATAAAATATGCAATATGGATCTGGGGTACCACAATTTTACAATAACAAATTCGACTATCAACAAAAACATTCACAGATTCACTCATCTGTAACCAGGAAGCGAGGGCACGCACAGTATCGGTCTTATAATGAACGTTTCCACCTTATTGGTGCCTACATTCTACTCGAAGTAGACCAGCTCCTTGTTGCACCTCAATAATATTAAACATTGGAAACAACTCCTGCTTCACATTTATTTCATTTCCCTTTTAAATCTGTAATTGTAGTTATTTCGAAGGAACTAGTAAAATCCGCATGTGTTTAGCATAGAGAAAATGATATTAGTGTCAAGTTACTTTTTGGAACACATCTTTCAGTATTTTACACTAAATTACATATGCTTGCTCCATAAAATTAAGGCTTTCAATTTGAAAGTCTAAACCAATAATTTTAGGGTTTTTTAGAGACTAATTTCAAGAGAAACAGTATGTCTCCTTTTTTTGTAACACAATTATAGGGTGAGTGCTCTGGTGTGCAAACTTGATTGCAATCTTTGTATAAAACCCATATTCATTTCAAGACCAGAACAGCTATGACTAAACGCTTGCAAAAATATAGATCTATAGAATATATGAAAAATACACTGAGGTTGAGCTGGTAGTAATTCCACAAAGAGATAATACAGCCAAGAATGGTCATTTGATCCATGGAGACGTCTGTGGATGGTCCTGTAGACAAAGGGTTAGGCTAGACACGACTGAATGTAATCTTTGAAATGTTAACATTGTAAAGTGGTCTGAAAATTCCCCTTTTATTAAAGGTATTTACTTAAAAACCTCCCTGATTGTGACTGATAAGAAATGCCTAAGTAATAGAGACCATTACCCAGGAGACCAGGATGATATTCACCAGATTCTTGATGGCAGACTCTGGTGGCCATGATGACAAGTCACAGGTGGCAGCCAGAACATCAGCTATTTAAAGACAAGGCTCTGCTGCAATCCTTAACCAACCCTCGGCTCCACTTACTAACCACATCATAGCCAGTCAGACAGTAGGAGCCAAGGGTATCATCAATAATATCAAGGGTAGGCATGACATATGTGACCTTCTCAATTTATTCATACCACCACCATAGAGCACTAAATAACAATAATAGAACCATAACGTGAACACATATCAGTGCCATAATGTTTCAATATACCACATATGATGGCTACAAAATACTAAATTTATACTGTATTTGCCCATTCTATAATTGTACTATAAAATACTGATTTGGCAGCCACGACCTACTTACCATTATCTATCTTGATTATATCCATCCTTGCCATTCTTGGCAAGGGGAGCTGCCCCTAGATTTTGCCTGCAGTTTGGCCTAATTTTTTGTTACTAAAAAAAATTCTAGGTATTTCTAGTTGCCACTCTTGGGCATTCATTAAAGTGTAGCTAAATGTTTGACGAACTTCTGACATGTCATAGTGACATGTCAGAAGTTTGGATTGGTCGGGGTCCAAGCACTGCGATCCCCACCAATCGCTAGAACGAAGCAGCTGAAGCGCTCGTGTGAGCGCTCAGCCGCTTCGTGTCTGTTCTGCTTTTTCCGGAAATAAATGTATCTGTGTACGGACTCAATAGAAAGTCTTTGAGCCGGTGCTCCGATACATCGGCTTTCCGTAAAAAGCCGAACAGCCACGAGCACTTCCGCTGCTTCGTTCTAGCGATTGGTGGGGGTCAAAGTGCTCGGACCCCCACCAATCCAAACTTCTGACATGTCACTATGTCATGTCAGAAGCTGGTCAAACGTTTAGCTACACTTTAAGCCCCCATAATATCCAAAATACAATGTATTTTAGGCTACAAAATATCCCAATGTAATACCAATAAAAACATGATACATCACTTATCAAACACACTCCTAATTATTCATGTTTATTGTAATAATTCTACATAAACATAAATTAATTTTAAATATCCTGGGTCGAGACTTTGAGATTTGCATGTGCCTAAATATTTGTTGATTGCTGTCTTTGGGGATAGAGCAGATTAAAGAGCTTACATTGTCATCCAATCCCTGCATCTGCAGTTAGGTTACAATGTTACCGAACACAAATTAATCATCTGAGAGAAATTCATATGCATAAGTTGTATAGATCAACATAAGACCAGAGTAAAGGATAATGGCAAAATGTTTGAAGTTCTTCTCTCATAAATCATCATGCATTATTTAACACCAGTCAATTATTTAGATGGGATGAATGCCATGCTTTGTGTTAGGGCATCACATTGTCAATAGAGACATTTATGTAGAGTAGAATATAAATGGTACAACTTATCCCGACATGGTGCACAAATATGTATCTGACCATAAATTTGGCCCATTAGGGCTACAATTAACGAAAAATCGGCAGAGAGACACGTCACCTAAAAGGCCCCTCCCTACGGCACCAAAACAATATCAATAGGATCTGTCAGAATTCATTAGGATCCATTTAAAAACAGATCTGTCATACCTCTGTTAAGAACAGGAACTATGACGGTCATGTGAACTGTGCCATAAGTTCTGACTCTGTCTAACTTACCAAGCTGCATGGCTATGAACTAATTTATTAAAGGTGATGTCCAGGAAAGGGTGGTTTATCTGCAGGATAGGTCTTCAGCATATGATCGGCGGGGGTCCAACACCCGGACCTCACACCGATCAGCCAGAACAGCTGATTGGTGCGGGGTCCGGGTGTCATCAGTATGAAAACCCGCCCCCTGACCGCACAACCCCTTTAAGGTGTTTGGACAAATTACCTAAATAATTACAAAGATAAATTCTAAAACATTAAATATGTATGGTCTTTCTTGACAGGTGCTTTAGACAGAAAGCATCTATCTGCCAACTATCATTGTCCACCATGTTAGCTCTCACAGGGCTGCTTTTTGCGTCACCTGGTCACCAAGATGTCCCTCTTTTAGGTCTCCCTGGAAGTTATTGCAATGAGAGAATCCCCCTCATCCATCTTATTGTGCTTAGACAGTTCTATATAGATTATGAAATATGGCTTGGTATCAATGACCAACTATTTTTTGTACTGGTTGAAGAGGAGAAACAAGGACCGCACATCAACAATATTAATCAATGAACATAAACAGGAGGTTCTTAGTTAACATTTTAATCAAATTCTATAAGCCCACTTGGCACTTCACGACGACCTCTGATAAGTAGTTACCAGATGGTGGGGTCTGCCACCACAATACCACATCTGCAGAGGGAGCAACCCAGAGACCCAGAAGCACCCCTGCTGCCAGGCTAAGCCACCTTGGCTCTGGGCCACGTCCCCTCACAAGTGCAGCACCACAGTAACAGACACCACCACACGGCACCACAACAAGTGAAAAGATGGAATGAACTCACCTTTAGATGCGCCCCCAGTGGCCAACTGAGAGCACAATTGTTTTTGGTCCATCCGTGATGTGTCAGGCATAACAGAGGTTTCACCCTAATTTATAGCTTATATCTTTTATTTTTGCGAAGCTTCAATAGTATTAATATCACTAGCATCCTGGGACATAATAGCATGAAAAGAAATGTACGAACTTTAATAGTTTCCAAAAAAACGTAGGAGTTTTGTTGCACACACTGAGATATAACCCATTTTTCTGGGCCTTCTTAAGACTCTTGAATAATAATAATAACAACATATAGTGCTACGTAAAAACCTTCAACCAATAATCTAGATTTGTATTCTTTCTTTTCTCAGCCATATTGCTCCACTTTAAATAAAGGTCTCCTAGAAGCAAGAAAATAATGGTAATTTTACTCTTCATGCAACCCATAATTTGAAACAGACTACCAAAAATTGGTCATGGAGAGCCACAAAACGTGTTCCTCTTTTCAAATCTAAACGTAAGGAAAACTATAAAAATATACTGGATATTTAGTTGTTTTCTTGGTAATACTAACGCATAGAATTTGATAAAAGTACATAGGTATATAATTGTACAGCCATGATCTAGGTTTAGGGATAAGCGCTTCTTGAAGGTCACAAGAATGTAACCAGGGTGGCCACATTATGACTTATTAACCCTATGAGGCTGGTAAACGATTTCTGGCAGCTCTTGACGCCTCAACCCCACATCAAACAAGTGTCCTGGATTTATTGAGAAATTCCTGGATTTTTTTGACATTGACACCGAATGAAAAACATCTGTGATATCTTCTGCTCATCTTGTCTTTTCTAGTTTAGATTTCTCACTATGGAAACTAGAAAAGGAAAATATATCTACCCTTCCATAGCTGCGGGTTGACTGCTTCCATGTAAATTCCTGTTAGAGGGGTAGAGTGCTGGTTAGGGCTACCTTTAGAAACTTCGGGCACCATAAAGTAAATTGGTCAGGCCCCTCTGGGCTTCCTCCCATCTGTCTAAGTTTTTTAAAAATATTTGTCCGGGTACAAATGATTTTATTATTTACTTCTATGGTGTAAGGTGGTCAGTGGTACATCAGGCTCCGTCCGAGCCTGTGAAGGCAGCACCACTAGGGGTAATGTGACTGGCCCAATATTATAGGTACATTTTTTATGATGAGTGAAAATACATAGGCAATGTATCATGGACACTAGAATTTGGAACAATTTGGGGCTGTCATTTGCATCCCTAGCTCTGGGCACCCACACTGACAGCACGGGATTGTCTTGGCATTGCAACTAAGGTATATAAATCAAGGCTATTGAAAACTCTATAGAAGGCCCATACAGACAGAAGCGAGTCCTTATAGTAAAATTAGTTCGGAACATTTTCATTATGATAAAACCAAGTTGCCAAAAATGTAACTGTTAGCCGAGTACAATGATTCTTTCTAAAAAATGATCCTTGGGAGAATCACTGACAACTTGGGATAAAAATGTAATTGTCAAAAACAGCAAATTAGTCATGATCATGGCCATTAAAAGAAAAGTGGTTTAGGCAGAAGACCAAAAATAGTGTGTATGTTCCTGGCCATCTCCTTTAGCTGTCTGATCAAGTCTTGAGCTATCCGAATAACATGGTTTGGTATTCATGTGGTTAGTGAGTGTCTACAGCATGACTGCTTTTTGATCATGAAGAATATCTTTTTTGACAGCTTCCTTGTTCGTTTCGCACTAAATTCTGCTTATGATAAACTAAACAATGTTGGCAGTTTTGAAGTGTTTTAAGAGTAAGTATTATTTATATGTTGGTTATAAATGATACCATTTTGTATTTGTGGTCAGTCCACTTACCAAAATTTCTACTGTAAGCAAAAGCCTGCGGCCGCTATATGGCCCCAAGGAAGGTAGGTCTTAAGCAGAGATCGTCCTTAGTGGTATCCATATCATGGACCGAGATCATGCACTTGCTGCGGAAGCCCCTGTAGAGAATAGACAGAACCTGGCTAGGTCCCCATTATCCAGAGGGAATGCATTGTTAGCAACCAAGATTGGTCCAAGGCTCTTTGAAATTTGTGGATAGGGAAACAGAGACCAGGACCTTTCGTCCTGGATTTAAAAAAATCCAACATCATAATGGAGCTTCTCTTGTGTTAATGCTTTACTGGTCTTTACTCCTTCTGGCACAATGGGCACCGGTGATGTGATGCACGACTTGTGTGGGATTTCCAACACATAGAATCTTCATATACTGAATATCTTTATATTTGGATTGGATCATGTGTATAGCACACAAGAAAAGATGAGCAAAAATATTCAATTTGAAATCGGGAGATTTGGCAACCTACAAATCTAATTTCACTCAGATAGACCATGGCATTCTCTTGATTCTCAATCTCTGATTGGTTGAGCTGAATGCCAACTACCAGTCATGTAGGCATGAAATAATTATTTTGGGTTACCTCTGGTCAGCAGCCTCCACTCTCCATGCCTTAGTCCTGGAAAGCACCATAAAGAGCATTGACAAACTTGACCACAATTATGATAATGTCCCCAGGTTATTTCCACTACTGACATTGTAAAATGTATTGTAATGGCTAATTCTGTGAAGAAGATGGATATTAACCCCTTATAATGTATAATGTTTCCTAGTTAGCAGATCTAGGTTCACGACTAGGCAAAGTATGCTAATGCCTCAGCCCAAAGTATAAAAAGCTACCGGTCTTTTCACAGCACTTTACATAGTATGAGCAAAGTGTACCAAGGTAGTATTAGTATTTTCTATGGTCTTCCTATGGCTTAGAACAGTGTTACTCAACGTTCATAAGCCAAGTACCCCCTACTCAAATAAATTACACCAATATACCCCCAAGCTATAATCATACATGTGCATCTATTCAAAGACAACCTGACACTTCTCCTCACATGTCTGTTTCAGTAAATAATTTTATTCCTCATGAAATAACCAATCTGGAGCTGTTTCATAGAACCCTATATTGTGCCCTTCCTCTGTTATTCCTCCTAGAAATGCATGAATAAATTGACAAGTGGGTGTTACCAGTTGGGGGTGTGTCTCTACACAGACTGATACTGACTAATCAGGGCTCACAGAGTGTCTATGACTATGCAGGGACATGCCCCTTTTGACGGGAAGAATGGTAACAACCAGTCGTTAATTTATTAATACATTTTTAGGAAGAATAACGGAGGAACAGCACAACGCAAAGTCCTAAGAAAATATGTTCCAGTCACCATATAAGTAACTAGTATTATAAATGGCACATACTGTAGTAGGCAGAAGGCCCTGTTACAGATTTCACATTGAGGCTCAAGTAACACTTCTGGGCCCTTGCTGTATCTCCCATTTAACATGAGGCACAAGTGTGATATTTCCCAATTACCGAGACATTATCAACTTCAAAAATTGCTTTTCGGGAAGAACATGGTGCACACCCAGTACCTATGGATCCCTAAGACCAGTTGGCAGTGGCACACAGTTGAGTGCCACTCGGGCTGTTTTTCACGGAATCACAGTAGCACCCGATCGTTTTTACAGACCCATTCACTTTAGCGGGTGAATCGGCTCTGTGAAAACGGACCTGACTCTCCGATCTGTGGAAAGAGAGGACAAGTCCTATCTATCCACGGATCACAAATTGGACTCGGGCGGCAAACACGGTCGTGTGCATTAGTATCAATACATGTGCGCAAAGTCTACCAATAGTCCATGTATTTTTTTGTAAGACTTGATTCCATGATCTCATTCTACAACCTGGTAAAACAATGACCTAATAAAAGGCTTCAGAGTGATTAACAACATATCGTATCAGCTTCAATGCATCTGATGTAATACAATATATATAACAGGTGTTACCCTGGCAGCTATTTGATATTCTGCACAGCAGCCTCCTCTGCTGATTCACCTGAGACAAAGCCTTATTTTATATAAAATGTCTGATCCAAATCCCGTTCATATCACATTATCATCTTGCAATTAGCATAACTATGAGAGATCAAAGTGAGCTGAATGGTATTGCTGAGAGTGACCTATTATTATCCGCAAGATTACATTTTACGTGAGAATGAAATGAATTCTGTCAGAACGCCGGCCCTTTGAAAGAAGACAATGCATCATTGTTCCCTTTTTATAGTTTGGAGGACGGCGCTTGCAGATAAAGAGAGTTTTGTTTGCAAAAACAAGCAATCCGAATTTTACATGAAAGAAATGACTGTTTACCTAATGCGGGAATAGCAAATGTGCCCATCCAGAAATGAAGATATGCAGAGGGGGAATGATTTTGCCAAGGTGACTGATAGAAATCGGGTGGTTTATGTAATATTTCCAACCCTCACCCATTAATCCTACATTTCAGTTGCTGCTGCTCTCTCTGGTAAGGTCTTAGAATTTTTGTTTAGTTAAGTTGAAGGTTGGGAGCCACTTGGGATTTATATAGCTAGCATTGTCCTAATCTAATATTATTATTGCCCCATATGAACACGTACTTACAACATGTTTCTCCTGCACCCTGGTGTACCTGAAAACCCGGTCAGGGGTTCCCCAAGAACCTGGTCTAGGGATGGCATGGGGCAGGCGAGAAGACCCGACTTTGGAATCATTGGAAGCTCTATGTCCATGTACAACAACCTTCTCTGAAGTAGGACTTGGGCGTAGGGTTAAACATTTTTAGGGGCTCCTTAATAATAATTAAGGATAGGAATCACTGATCCAGAGCAAAGAGACTACATCCTCCATCATGCGAGGTGTGGACTATCACTACTAGTAACAACACAACATCATCCTTCCCATCAAGTCAACAGCTGACTCTGAGCACATCTGTATTGTATCACGGCTAACCCTCTGCCCTGCCTTTCTTTCCTCTAAATGGACTACCAGCACTGCTGGGGCTCTGTTACTCTGGGATTCAGGCCATTAAAGGGGTATTGTTATGTCGGACATTTACGGCATATCCACAGGATATGGCATAAAAATCTTATCGATGGGGGTCCCACTTCTGGGACTTGCACCGATTTCTAAAACGGGACCCCGGACCTCCATTCTACTTTCTGCCGCTGTCTCTGGGATCAAACCACTGTCTGACGAGGTGGCAGGTTTTCCGGAGACAGCTGAGCCAGTTTTGCTACGCTGGTTTTGAAACTTTAATAAAAGTAAATGGGAGTCCCAGAAATAACATAGCGTAGCGGGCTAAGCTGTTTACATATAGTAGCTCCCGAATTATGTATAAAGCACAGCTCACTGTGCAATGCATATTTCTCCTCGTTTATGTCCACGTGTCCCAATAAGATTTGTGTACAGGGGTTATGCAGATGGGCAAACTCTTTCAATGATACAGGAGGCAGTCCTGGTGGCAAAATACCCAACCTACTGTCCTGATACCCAACCCACTCTCCTGATACCCAACCCACTCATCTGACCCAAGCATTAATTTTGAAATTAGGAATTAACACTGTTTCCACAGCCTCAATGGCAGGTGTACTACAAAATATTAATACATGGCAACCTAGTAAATATTGATAAGAGCCATAAATCCATCTAGTCCACCTTTCATCATGCAGAGTTGATCTAGTGGAAAACAAAATAAAACTGGCTCATTAGAAGAGTTGGAAGCTCTCTTGGGTATAACTGCAATTTCAAGTCACATAACACCCATTAAATATAACTACTTTTGCTTACTTTATCAAAATATTCAAGGTCCATAATAAGTGCTTTGTACAGATCATGGGGTACATCACATGTGATTGCCCATAGACACAAATAGCTCCTGTGTAATCCTGGGCATTTTTTAATTTCTGTCTTCTCAAGCAAAAAGAAAACCTCCTGCTGAATATTCACCCGTGGATCGGGGAGGAAATGTGAATTCCTACTTTAACAAATCTCCCAAGCATTCATCTTGTGAAGGACATTTTCCATTTTTGGACCATTCCCATGTTCCTCTTTGCTCCTGCATTTCCCTTATTTGCTACTGGTTTATACAATCACTACATTGTTTCAAGAAGACTCTGTCTTGTTCCTCTCTGTAGAACATACCCTGGGAATAATATTAGCATTTTGTACGTATAAGTTATTATATTCAGCTTATGGTAAGGTAGCTGAAGAACAAGGACATGGAAAGGGATGAATCTTTTGTGTAATAAACCCTAAATGGGTTGTTTGGTTTTTGCAATCCTTTGTTGTTAGAAGGGTCTTCCAATAATAAATTGAATATAGGGGGTTCAGCTGATGTGTCCTCTTTGAAGGAACTTGACAGAAAGTTCAATTCCTCTGCAGTGCCACCACAGGTGAGAGAAAGCATTACATGGCTCACCCTGAAATCAAAGGGCTATACATGTAATCTACAGACATACTGGATCTTCCAGAGCCATGGACACTCCTTGTAGCCCTATGCAAATTGATGGGGGTTCTGAATAAGGTACTCCCCTGTATTTACGTAGAATGGTCTAATAGAGTATTTGAAAAGGGGTGTTCTAATTTGGATAACCCCATTAAGTTGGGGGTATGAGTTAATAGTGAAAACTTCAGGAACGTACCCTTGTTTGTTAGAATGGACTCTTCACTCTTGAAACAAAGTACTTATTGGGTGGACCACTTTTCAGTGAACCTACCATTAGGGCCCATAGAAAAACACAGAGCAAACGGGGAAAAAATATACATCGTTTTTGCTTTATTTTTACCATTAAATGTCCAGTTCATCGTTCAAATATAAATATACTATAAAATATAATATTCAGTAAAAATAATGTAAAAACAAGTTATTAAAACATGCTATCTAAATAATAATTATTTAAAAAATAATACCTATGGTAGAGCCATTCATCCAAAATATTGCAAAAATAGCAAAAAATATTTGAACTGTTCAATCCCAAAATCTTTTTAGGCCCAGGTTATTAAGAGGTTAATAACCAAAGACACATCAGACTCAAATCCCAGCCCCATAGGATGATGCAGAGGAACACACTGACTATCTTCAGAATAACATAGGAAGTTTTGGAAACAATAAAATAGCCGTGTGGAATGAAAGCAGCGGATTATGTTGACATGACGCCTCTGCATTGCTTATTAACCAGTCACTTTTTCGGCTTGTCTCGCTCGTTGTTACCCTGCAGCCAGATACGTTTGGTCCTTTTTAACATCCCAAACTGCATTTGCAGCATCTGTCTGTGTTTTTTTTAAGGAATGCACTGAATTCAGCTTTTATGTCGTCCCCTCTGTGAAGGAATGTACTAAAAACGTCTTGGCTGCTTCCCAGAGGACCCAACTGGATAATACTAAATATATAAGAAAAACTTTTTTTCTTCGTTTTAATTAAAGGGATAGTAGTGTATTTTAAAGGAATGCTTAATGGTAGTTTAATGTTCCAAATGCATAAAATTGTTACCCTAATTTAGATGATACTTTTAGATCAATGCCTTAGTAATATGATCATTGCCTGAATGTAAGCAGAGCGGATTAAGTTTAGACGCAATTTAAGACAGCAAACTAAATATCAGAGAATAAAAGTCTGTCTTACTGTAATGGCAGGGGGTAGGGAGACGGACAAGTGAGCCCTAATCTACCCGCCACTCTGTCCCTGCCTACTTGCAACGACCCGCCCTAGGCGACGGGGTACAACTGGGCGGCGGTCCCTGCGCTCAGTAAGTGCACGACAAACACGACAAACATACAAGGAACACAAGCAAGGAAAAGGGGCCGTTGCCCACGGCAACACCGTGAAAAACCAGAGTGGTGAACGAGCCGAGTCAAGCCAGGAGTGTGCGAGGTACAAAACGAAAAGCAGAAGAGTAGTCGGTAAGCCAGGGTCTGTATGGAGCAGGATCAAAAATAGCAGTAGCTGTAGCTGGGCCAGGAAACCACAAGGAAAGAAACACAAGCAATAACAAGCACCGAGGGACAGGAAGTGCAGGCTTAAATAGACCGAGGGCGGGAGCTAGCTGAGTCTGGCCAGGTTACGATAGGCTCTTCCACTCCTAAGCCTGCCAGCCTGAATGGTGGAAGCAGGAGTCAGTCTCAGGGATGTATTCTCAGGTGCTGACTGATTAGTTCTGGGAGTTAACCCCGAAGCTGTGCCTGGCAGATCCTTTACAGTACCCCCCCTTTTATGAGGGGCCACCGGACCCTTTCTAAGTGGACCTGGCTTACTGGGGAAACGCAGGTGGAACCTCCTGACCAATACCCCAGCGTGAACATCCCGGGCGGGTACCCAAGTCCTCTCCTCGGGCCCGTATCCTCTCCAATGGACCAGGTACTGGAGGGAGCCTTGGACCATCTTGCTGTCCACAATCCTGGCCACCTCGAATTCCACCCCCTCCGGGGTGAGGATGGGAACAGGAGGTCTCCTCGAGGGAGCCAAGGACGGGGAGCAGCGTTTGAGGAGGGAGGCATGAAACACGTCGTGTATCCGAAAAGACGGGGGTAACTCCAGCCGGAAGGAGACAGGATTGAGGACCTCAATGACCTTATACGGCCCAATAAACCGGGGAGCAAACTTCTTGGACGGAACCTTGAGACGCAAATTCCTAAATGACAACCACACCAGATCCCCGACCATAAACAGGGGGTTAGCAGAACGTTTTTTATCAGCCTGAGTTTTTTGTACGCCCTGGGACAAGTCTAGGTTTTTCTGAACCTGGGCCCAGACTGTGCACAGTTCCCGATGAACGACCTCTACCTCAGGATTGTTGGAACTACCAGGTGAAACGGAGGAGAACCGTGGATTAAACCCAAAATTACAAAAAAAAGGAGAGACCCCTGACGAGTTACTGACCCGGTTATTAAGGGAAAATTCGGCGAGGGGAATGAAAGAGACCCAATCAAATTGACAGTCAGAGACAAAACACCTTAAGTATTGTTCTAGAGATTGATTAGTCCTCTCCGTTTGGCCATTGGTTTCAGGATGGAAGGCAGAGGAGAAGGACAGATCAATCCCCAACTTCATACAGAAGGCTCTCCAAAACAATGAAACAAATTGTACCCCTCTGTCCGAAACAATATTGACAGGGACCCCATGGAGACGCAGGATGTGTTTGACAAACAAGGTAGCCAACGTTTTGGCGTTGGGTAGTTTCTTGAGGGGCACAAAGTGGCACATCTTACTGAAGCGGTCCACCACTACCCACACCACCGACTTGCCTTGGGATGGAGGCAAATCGGTGATAAAATCCATGGAGATATGTGTCCAAGGTCTCTGGGGAATGGGCAACGAACGCAGTAAGCCCGCTGGTCGGGACCTGGGAGTCTTGGACCTAGCACAAACCTCACAAGCGGCGACGTAGGCCTTAACGTCTTTAGGCAACCCAGGCCACCAATAATTTCTGGTAATGAGGTGTTTGGTACCCAGGATGCCTGGATGGCCAGATAGTGCGGAGTCATGATTTTCCCTAAGTACCCTTAGCCGGAATTGCAGGGGAACAAACAGCTTGTTCTCAGGAAGGTTCCCGGGAGCTGCACCTTGATCAGCAGCAATATCAGAGACTAAATCAGAATCGATCGAGGAAATGATTATACCTGGAGGCAAAATACAAGCAGGATCTTCCTCCGAAGGAGGGCTGGCCATGAAGCTACGCGACAGTGCATCAGCCTTAATATTTTTAGACCCAGCCCTATAGGTAACCAAAAAATTGAATCTGGTAAAAAATAACGCCCATCGAGCTTGTCTCGGGTTTAGCCTCCGGGCAGATTCTAGCAAAACCAGATTCTTGTGGTCAGTAAGGACCGTTACCTGGTGCCTAGCCCCCTCCAGGAAGTGGCGCCACTCTTCAAATGCCCATTTAATGGCTAAGAGTTCGCGGTTGCCAATATCATAGTTACTTTCAGTTGGCGAAAACTTCCTGGAGAAGTAGGCACAGGGGCGGAGATGGGTGAGGGACCTGGTACCCTGGGACAAGACAGCCCCCACTCCCACCTCAGATGCGTCAACTTCCACGATAAATGGCTCCATTTGGTTGGGCTGAACCAGCACCGGGGCCGAGACAAAGCACTTCTTAAGGGCCTCAAAAGCCTGGACAGCCTCAGGAGGCCAGTGGAGGAGATCAGCACCTTTGCGAGTGAGGTCCGTAAGGGGCTTAGCGATGACCGAGAAGTTAGCAATAAATCTCCTGTAATAATTAGCGAACCCCAAAAAACACTGTAACGCCTTCAGGGAGGCAGGTTGGACCCATTCCGCCACAGCCTGAACCTTGGCGGGGTCCATGCGGAATTCATGAGGAGTGAGGATTTGACCCAAAAATGGAATCTCCTGTACCCCAAACACACATTTTTCGGTTTTGGCAAACAGTTTATTTTCCCGAAGGACCTGGAGCACCTTCCTGACATGCTCAATGTGGGAGGACCAGTCCTTGGAAAACACCAGTATGTCATCAAGGTACACTACCAGAAAAATCCCCAGGTAATTTCTCAAAATCTCATTTATGAAATTCTGGAAGACCGCAGGGGCATTACACAACCCAAAGGGCATGACGAGGTATTCGAAATGGCCTTCGGGCGTGTTAAAAGCAGTCTTCCACTCATCCCCCTCTTTGATGCAAATAAGGTTATACGCCCCCCGTAGATCCAATTTAGAAAACCATTGGGCCCCCTGAACCTGATTAAAGAGATCAGGAATCAAAGGAAGGGGATACTGGTTCCTTACCGTGACCTTATTCAGGCTACGGTAGTCAATGCATGGCCTAAGACCACCATCCTTCTTCCCCACGAAGAAGAAGCCAGCACCTACCGGAGAAGAAGAGGGACGAATGTAACCCTTGGCCAGGGATTCCTGGATATACACTCTCATAGCTTCACGTTCGGGACAAGAAAGATTAAATATCCTACCCTTAGGAAGCTTAGCTCCTGGTACCAATTCGATAGCGCAATCGTATTCTCTATGAGGAGGTAACACTTCGGAGGCCTCCCTAGAGAAAACATCAGCGAAGTCCTGAACAAACTCGGGTAGCGTATTCGCCTCCTTAGGGGGAGAAATAGAATTAACAGAAAAACATGACGTACAACATTCATTACCCCATTTGGTTAGCTCCCCAGTATTCCAGTCAAACGTAGGATTATGCAACTGCAACCAGGGAAGACCTAGAACCAAATCGTACGATAATCCCTGCATCAACGGTACAGAGCATTGCTCCAAATGCATGGAGCCAACAAGGAGTTCAAAAACAGGGGTATGCTGTGTAAAATAACCATTAGCAAGAGGAGTGAAGTCGATACCCACTACCGGGACAGGTTTAGGCAAATCAATAAGAGGCATAGCAAGGGACATAGCAAATTCCACAGACATGATATTAGTAGAGGACCCTGAATCCACGAAGGCACTGCCGGTAGCAGACCTACCACCAAAAGAGACCTGAAAGGGAAGCAAGATCTTAGTACGTTTCATATTTACGGGAAATACCTGTGCGCCCAAGTGACCTCCCCGATGATCACTTAGACGCGGAAGTTCTCTGGCTGCAATCTTACGCTTAGGACAGTTGTTCACTTGATGCTTGTCGTCCCCACAGTAGAAGCAGAGACCATTCTTCCTGCGGAATTCTCTACATTGTTGGGGGGACACGGAGGCCCCGAGTTGCATAGGTATCTCTGAATCTTTCGGGGAGGAACGAAGCAACGGAGCTTCGGGAGGCATCATGGGGGAGTCGGAGGAGAAAACACATAAACGTTCACGTTGTCGTTCCCTGAGACGACGGTCAAGTCGTATCGCTAAAGCCATAACCTGGTCTAGGGAGTCAGAAGAGGGATAGCTAACTAGCAGGTCTTTCAGGGCATTCGACAGACCCAACCTAAACTGGCACCTTAAGGCAGGGTCATTCCACCGAGAAGCTACGCACCACTTCCGAAAGTCAGAGCAATACTCCTCAACAGGTCTCTTACCCTGACTTAAGGTCACCAGCTGACTCTCGGCAAAGGCAGTCCTGTCAGTCTCGTCATAAATAAGTCCGAGAGCAGAAAAGAAACAATCAACGGAGGAAAGTTCAGGGGCGTCAGGAGCCAAGGAGAAGGCCCACTCTTGGGGCCCTTCCTGGAGCCGGGACATAATTATACCCACCCGCTGGCTCTCAGAACCTGAGGAATGAGGCTTTAAACGAAAGTAAAGCCTACAACTCTCCCGAAATGAGAGAAAAGCCCTCCGGTCCCCTGAGAACCGGTCGGGCCACTTGAGGTGGGGTTCAAGAGGTGCGGTGAGGGGAACTACCAGGGTAGCATCAGGCTGGTTGACCCTCTGAGCCAGGGCCTGGACCTGTAGGGAGAGACCCTGCATTTGCTGAGCCAGGGTCTCACGGGGATCCATAGTGGTGTCAGGGACCAGGGGTAGACTAGGTATGGGCTTGTTATTATGTAATGGCAGGGGGTAGGGAGACGGACAAGTGAGCCCTAATCTACCCGCCACTCTGTCCCTGCCTACTTGCAACGACCCGCCCTAGGCGACGGGGTACAACTGGGCGGCGGTCCCTGCGCTCAGTAAGTGCACGACAAACACGACAAACATACAAGGAACACAAGCAAGGAAAAGGGGCCGTTGCCCACGGCAACACCGTGAAAAACCAGAGTGGTGAACGAGCCGAGTCAAGCCAGGAGTGTGCGAGGTACAAAACGAAAAGCAGAAGAGTAGTCGGTAAGCCAGGGTCTGTATGGAGCAGGATCAAAAATAGCAGTAGCTGTAGCTGGGCCAGGAAACCACAAGGAAAGAAACACAAGCAATAACAAGCACCGAGGGACAGGAAGTGCAGGCTTAAATAGACCGAGGGCGGGAGCTAGCTGAGTCTGGCCAGGTTACGATAGGCTCTCCCACTCCTAAGCCTGCCAGCCTGAATGGTGGAAGCAGGAGTCAGTCTCAGGGATGTATTCTCAGGTGCTGACTGATTAGTTCTGGGAGTTAACCCCGAAGCTGTGCCTGGCAGATCCTTTACACTTACTCGACAGGAGGTAACAGGAAAGCCCACCAGGGGTGCAAAGCACTTCTTAGCCGAGAGGTTCAATCTTTGAAACATTACACAGCAAAATGGCGATAAAATGCAGGAACAGGTGGGCAATGGCGGCTCACTACTTGACTCCTGGACAGAGCTTAACTCCAGCCTGATAGAGGGGTGAAGTCCTCTTAAACTATAAGCCTTCTTACTCTCTCAGGACCTTTCTCTTGCGGAAAGCCTTCCTGGCATCTCCACCCACCATCAATGGACCCGCTACAGCTTCAGGTACTGTCTCTCTCATCTAGTCACAGGTGTAAAAACGCCTGTGACTGCAAATTTATACAGCACACCAGAAAATGGCGACAGCACACTGCGAACACTAATGTCACCTAAACCGCTAAATATAAATAAATATGCATTGCTGCTAAATCTACTTACAATAGGGAGGTTCTTAGTGCACATTTTGGTCAAATTGTGTGAGCCCACCTGCCATGACAAGGCGACCTCTGTAAGGTGGGGAACTACTCTGCACATACACCCAGAACTGGGACTAAGCCTACATATATCTGGGGATGATAGGAACCAGAATTAAACTAATTCAAATAAAAACATGGAGGCAGTCACTAACCCCACATATATGAATCACATAAGTACAAAAATTTGAACAGCACATTCTAACAAAATGAAACAAAACGTAAAGACAGGTGCAAGAATGCCTGGACTGCAAATTTATACAGCACACAAAAAATGGCGACCGCACACTGCGAACACTAATGCCACCTAAGCCACTAAATATAAATAAATATTCGTTACTGCTAAATCTACTTACAATAGGGAGGTTCTTAGTGCACATATCTATTTTGATAAATTTTTTTTTCATCTTGCACTCCTCCCATTCTGCCCTGGGTGATTTTAATTACTTTAATTCTGGTTCCTATCATCCCCAGATATGTGTAGGCTTAGTCCCACCTTATAGAGTTTGCCTTGTCGTGGCAGGTGTGCTCACACAATTTTATCAAAATGAACCTCCCTATTGTAAGTAGATTCAGCAGCAATGCATATTTTTTTTATTGATAGTGCTTAGGTGCCATTGGTGTTTGCAGAGTGCTGTCTCCATTTTCTTGTGTACTAGATAGACAGACAGACAGACAGACAGACAGACAGACAGATAGATAGATAGATAGATAGATAGATAGATAGATAGATAGATAGATAGATAGATAGATAGATAGATAGATAGATAGATATTTTATCGAGGAGCCAGATATTTCTCAGATGCTGTACAATTTAGAAGGATCGATCCCCAATTCATTACATGATGATGATAGGCAGACACTTTGTGCACCTGCATAGGCTGAGAATACTTTATCTTCATACTATCCTGCTGATGATAGGAGGTTTATATATAAATCTCGCAGGCTTGCTGTGCAGCAACCAAGACGCTGTTCAGAGACTCGGTAGGAATATGCATCTCCGGTTTAAATGTCAATATTCGAAGGCACTTCGCAATGATTCCTCCTGCACATGTTAGAGCTGTTAGGGTGGAATTACATGGCGCACGCATTATAATGCTATGTATAGATTTTCTCACGTCTTACAATAATTTGTCTCTATTCATGATATGTCAATTAAACTGCTTCGGAATCACATGGAAGGAAAGCGGGACCATACGGGTAATGAGGAATATCATCTTGATCCGGCCTCTATCAAAGTCCCAGTCCCTTTTATATGTCCTATTTCAATAAGGGTATGTTCACACGGCCTATTTACGGACGTAATTCGGGCGTTTTTGCCCCGAATTACGTCTGAAAATAGCGCCTCAATAGCGCTGACAAACATCTGCCCATTGAAAGCAATGGGCAGACGTTTGTCTGTTCACACGAGGCGTATATTTACGCGCCGCTGTCAAATGACGGCGCGTAAATAGACGCCCGCGTAGAAGAAGTGACCTGTCACTTCTTTGGCCGTAATTGGAGCCGCTATTCATTGACTCCAATGAATAGCAGCGCTAATTACGGCCGTAATTGACGCGGCGTTCAAGCGCCTGCACATGCCGGTACGGCTGAAATTACGGGGATGTTTTCAGGCTGAAACATCCCCGTAATTTCAGCCGTTACGGACCCCCGCCGTGTGAACATTCCCTAACAGGGACAATGATGGCTTATCCATTGTAATTCATCTTTCCACCATTTCCTGGTCCAGGAGAACGCAGTCATTCATCTCGCTGCCAGACGGAGCGGGCACTAACGTTAAAACACAAAATCTGCTAAGTCCCCATACGAAATGATTAAGTGTGGGAAATAAATAGATGGCATTAATGAAATACATTTTTCACTGTTCGGATTGCCTGACATGGGTTAGTTACAGGCTCTTGGATAGGAAATATGGGGGAAATAAATGCGACTGAAGTTCAAATAAATCTTATTATCATCATTTTGCATTTATGTATCCACAGCTGTGAAGTCAGAGCATCAGACGCAGGAGCGAGGAAATAGGATTTGCTCTGGAAAGATGAATTCCCCTGAGCGGCTGAAAAACAAACAGTGAAGTCCCCCGATGGTCGGGTATTGTACGGGACGTGTTCAGTTTTCTAGTCCTTGGTCTGGCGCTCTGGACTTAATTGACCTCAGAGAGACGATGTATCCTACAAAACTGTTACATTGTTGGAAATATAGGAACTCTACGTGTAAACATTTACCTCTACAGTAATACAAAGACGTAAAAAAATCAATAAATACTAAAGAAAATGCTTTTTAAATTAATTTTTAACCCAAGTGAAAATTCAAAGATAAAAATAAGACAAGAAATCCATATCCATACCTCAAAATTCACTTATACACTTACATAAAATCATCCCCGTATAATAATTTACTTGAATAGGAATAAGACATATTGAAAATCAGAAGATTAAATATTATTTTATTTTTATGTCACTTTTTAATTGTTTTTCTTGAAAAAGTGTTAAAATTGAATGTACAAATTTGATCTTGCTGTTATAATCTATCTATCAATCTATCTATCTATCTATCTATCTATCTATCTATCTATCTATCTATCTATCTAATCTATCTATCTATCTATCTATCTATCTATCTATCTATCTATCTATCTATCTATCTATCTATCTATCTATCTATCTATCTATCTATCTATCTATCTATCTATCTATCTCATATCTATCTATCATCTATCTATCTATCTATCTATCTATCTATCTATCTATCTATCTATCTATCTATCTATCTATCTATCTATCTATCTATCTATCTATCCATCCATCCATCCATCCATCCATCCATCCATCCATCCATCCATCCATCCATCTATCTATCTATCTATCTATCTATCTATTATCTATCTATCTATCTATCTATCTATCTATCTATCTATCTATCTATCTATCTATCTATCTATCTATCTCATATCTATCTATCATCTATCTATCTATCTATCTATCTATCTATCTATCTATCTATCTATCTATCTATCTATCTATCTATCTATCCATCCATCCATCCATCCATCCATCCATCCATCTATCTATCTATCTATCTATCTATCTCATATCTATCTATCATCTATCTATCTATCTATCTATCTATCTATCTATCTATCTATCTATCTATCTATCTATCTATCCATCCATCCATCCATCCATCCATCTATCTATCTATCTATCTATCTATCTATCTATCTATCTATCTATCTATCTATCTATCTATTATCTATCTATCTATCTATCTATCTATCTATCTATCTATCTATCTATCTATCTATCTATCTATCTATCTATCTATCTATCTATCTATCTATCTATCTATCTATCTGTCTGTCTATCTATATTTCAAAATATTTTAATATAATCGCACATTTCTGGACTATCAGATGCAGGATTTGTGAAATGTTACTCTATTAAATGTATTATTTATTTATTCTGTATTGTTTATTTTATCAACTCTTATTTAACACTAATTATTTCACGTTGTTTAGAATGTGTCAATGTAGCCTGCAGATAATACACCCACTTATATCAATTCCGGTCCCAAGGGGGGCTTACCACTTAATTGTCCTCTATTTCAGTCATACACCCCTAGCTAGTAATTTATTAGTATATATTTTTTACACCTCTTACAGTGTGGTAGGAAACTGGCGTATCCAGAATAAACCCATGTTAGCAGATACAAACTCCCTGCAGATGTTGCTCATATTCTAACCCAGACCGATGTAACCACTTTGGTTTGCTGTTTTCAAGCCTTGCCTGATGCAAATTTCAGTGTTTTCACAATATTTTCACATCTCACATTTAGCAAGGAAAGTGTTAATAATTCATCTCACATTCGCTAACTTTTACAGAGAAACTTATTTAAAACCTTTGTGTTGTGCAGCTGAAATAAGAAGTTACAGATGTAGCAGCATTGAGTTAGTCAGACAAAGAGGTGGGGGATGGGATAATGGACGATGTAGCGCCCCCAGGGGAGTTCCTGTGATTTTGCAATGCCCCCTCTCTATAGGGTACCCCCCTCTTCAGTATTCTCCTCATCCTAATGATATGATTAAAAAATCCCCTAAATGTCTTATAATAAGAACTTTACAGCTTTACATACAAGTGATACATGCAACGTATTAACTAGACTTTACATGTACAGGATTGCGCTTCTTTTATTGCTAAGTGTGTGTTGCTTTATATTGCAATGAAATGAAATATGGAGGGGGAGCTGAAGATATGAGCAACAGAACAAAGGGAATGTCTTCTTAAAGAAAGAGAAAATGAAAACCATATGTGCTGATGACATCATCAGAGTGTGGTTGCGGGTGGATTACTTTCAGGCTTGGAATTTGGGTCCTTGTGCTCTTTATAGTATTTTCGCTATGAGTACAATGAGATCTTAGAGAAACAGAAAAAAGTATAATTAAAAATAAAGTTTTAGGACCTATTAGAGAATCGCTAAAATAGCAATCCCTTAACATAATTGCATTATTGGAAACCTTTCCTATAGCTGATATAGTACTCTCGTAATAACATGCAGGACGTTATGCGTGTAAAGTCCCGAGCATAGCTGGAGCGGGCTGGTGGGGCTTATCCATGGGTGATGGGTGTCAGGGGGTCTGCAAACAAGCCACTCTGCCTTGACCTGGGTATTTAGATATAGGGGTAAGCAGAATCTTTGCCCCAAGTAAAGGAAAGCCTGGCTATGACTCTGCGTGAAGGGTGGATTGTTATTACCCTCCCCATTCAAATAATTCCAAGCTAAGGGTGGTCATACACCTTAGACACCTATTCCACCTGACCCACCCCCATACACATGCAGGCTAGGGTCCGCCGATTATGCATCTGTTCTCTCTCCGGTGAGAACAAAGGATCCGTTTGTTGAAATGTAACATATTTGATCCCTTTTTCCTCCAACTTCTGCCATTGGGGAATCGGGACACCTCCATATATATTAAATGGTTGGCTGGTTGACTGTGTTTGTGCACTATAACACTGTGGCCAAGGTACTCTACTCTGAACTCATGGGCTTAGTACAGTGATAAAAATAAACAGTACCATTTATTACATTATTGTGTAGTGTTGTCGGGGGTCAAGTCAATTTAGAGGCCCAAACTCACTTGAGTGGGTGCATAAAGTTCACATTATTTCCCTAAATTTCAAAATCGTTGGATTACTGTGCATGAGAAGAAGTATAACAACCTTCTTCAAATCAGAAACGGAGCTATGGGGGCTCCCAATACTTTATTTTTGAGGGGGTCTTATGGTCCTTCTTCCAGAAAAGTCGAGAGTATCAAAAAATGCACATGATGGTTTTCCGATGTCTTCAAACAGTGCCTCTGAATTTATTTGTGCATCTTGGTCTAAGACCCAATCCTGACCCATGGACAACGTATTTAGGGTTAAATACTCTTTAATCTTTATTACATTTCCAAAATCTAAAATAGGGTACATATTGGCCTTATTATATGGGCTGTATACACTACTTGTAACAAATACTTCCAGAACACATCATTCAGCCGACAATCCAGCCGTGTTGTGTTTTTCATTTGTTTTTCTCTTTCTTCCACCCCTTCGAGTTATACAAACATGAAGTCTATCCTTTGTCTCATGACCGTGGGCGTTTGTTGGATACGTTTCTGCTGAGTGTGCAGCGGTGGTGGTTATAAGAGGTCTAACCCCTCATTAGTCCTTCCCAGCCTGGCCAGAAAAACAAACACACGCCTTCCTTACAGAAGAAATTTGGCCACACTTTCCTGCCACGTCAGAATTTTTTGTACTAGTTATAACCAAGGGAACTTAAATGATCTACAACATCCGAGGAATATAGGATGGGAAACAAGTGAGTAATATGTATCCATGTACATCCGAGAAACCAGACAGTCTTTAGGACTTTATGCAAAACCGTGTTTAACTATAAACACATGCGTGAAGATAACAGCCTTCTGCTGGTGTCGAGAGTCCATTTTCCTGTACAATGAGACCTTTCTTGAAAGAATAATTCTGAGTGGTACAAGAGACTCAATGTCTGGTAATAATCAGAAGGTGGGGGTCCTGTCAGATTTCCAGCCTCAAACAAACGTTTATACAGAAATTCCTGTTTCTAGTAAGAAGGCCAAAATCTACAAATGCTTTTTTTTAATCTAAAATACCATTCAAAAGAAACATGTTCTGGCCCCAGCTACCTCCCCTCTCACAACTGGTGTCAAAATCAGTCCAAGGAGTTCCAGACTCAGCTTTGGAGGAGCTTTATCTTGGCTTTTTATCTAATTTTCCTTTCTTGACTCTCAGCAAATAATGTTGAAATTAGGACTAAAAAAGTAAAAGCACCCTAAAAGTAAACTATAATGAGAATGGGAGGGGGGTACATTGTTGATTCATGTCCGAAGTAGTAGAAAAGAATGGGTAAATCTCACTTAAATACTTGAGGATTAGGTGTGATTATAAAAGGTTTTGTACAAAAATGTCATAAAAGGTTTTTTCACAAATTTTTAATTTCTTTAGATTTGGATTTCTACAATTGAGAGATACCTCAGGAATTGGGGGATGAACGGGACAAAAGGTTGAGAGAATCACAGTTAAAGAGTAATTAGTTATTAGCATCTCATAAAGTGATGGCATTTCGCTCTCAGGCCACCAGCTGGCAGGGAACCAATAATTGATAGAAAATCAAATAACTGTAACACTAGTGACGTCATTAACCTAGGGTGAATATTACATCGCCTGCTGTGGTCCTCCTTCCATACACAATATAATGTACAATTTGGTCTGCGAAGGATTATTTTTAAGCTGCAAAGGATAATATTTTCTTATGATTAAAAGCATTCCCAGAAATATAAAAACATGGCGGCCTTCTTACAGAAACAGCATCACACCTGTCCATGGATTGTGTCTGGTGTTGTAGCTCAGCTTCATTGAAGTGAATGTGGCCCAGTTGCAATACCAGACACAAACTGTGGACATGTGTGTCTCTGGTTTTGGAAAAAAAAAAAAAAACAGCCATGTTTTTTAATCCTGGACAACCCCTTTAACATCTAATGGAGCACTTGGTAGAAATATTCTTCAAAATGTTTCTCCTGTGGTGTTTACCTCAAAAATATCTGTGGGGCAAGTAAATGTATGATATTTCCCACAATACGATTGAATTTCCATGTATGGATATGACTCTTTTGGATTTAGCGTTCCGATTTAGAAAAAAAATAAATCAGAATACTCTTTTTATCATGACCAAATCTTTAAGCCTATGGTCAGTCTTAAGCTGAGAAAGTATAGAAAGAATGATGGACTGCACTCATAGACAGGAATATTCAGGTGCTATAAGGGTTCGGGACTGATATCCCACAATACAGTATAGTAGAAAAACCCAAGCACTCTATAGAAATGATGGACGTAGAAATCGATTTTCTCAAATCATTTGTTTTTTATTCAAAGTAATTCAACTTTTTGTTATGTTGTTTTTTTGTCTTTTTGTCAGGCGATTTTCAAAAGACGTTTTGGTCCATCTCAGGCCTTTGTCACAATCGCCGTATAAGAGAAGGATGTCTATGTCCTGTTATGGCGTCTGCCAGACACTCCAAAGGATTGTCACAATGTTATACGGCGATTGTGATAAAGGCCTGGGATGGCCTGGGACGTTTCGTCTTTTCAAAATCGTCTGAAAATAGAAAAAAAAAACAACATAACAAAAAGTTGAATTACTTTGAATAAAAAAACAATGATTTGAGAAAATATATTTCTACGTCCATCATTTCTAAAGAGTGCTTGGGTTTTTCTACTATACTTAAGCTGAGAAAGTTCGGCCAAACCCACCAATATCGATGGGATCGGCTGACGATATGTAAAGAGGCCTGCTGACTGTTTCGAAGGCTAATGTCTGGGGAAAAAAGAACTGAGCAAGTTGAAATGCAGCAACAGACATGAGATAAGTCAACGGCTTATTCCTCCCTCTTCATTAAGGTAAATATGTATGTTCGGCTGAGTTGAGAATACATGTTTATGGTGGAGTTGGCAGAAATAGATGTCGGATGAACGAGCATTTGGCCAACAGCTATTGCATGTTTATGGCCGTCTCTAGAAAAGCTATGGATGTGGCATTGGAAGGGACAAAGGTCCAACCGTGTCTAACTTGTTTTCAATATTCGGCCTTTCTTTAAACCACTATAACTTTAATGATGAAAGGCTGAATTTTGTAGACCTTTTTATCCCATCACAACTTTTATTTTCTCTTTCAACCTCTCTTCCTTTTGGTTCTTTCTCTGATTATTCTCCTTGTTGTCTAGGCATCAAAATGAGGTGGTAAGCTCAATACCGCACATAGTCCATGCCCCAACTATAGAGATGAGTAGAAACATCAGGGATTGTGTAGGAATGAAATGATCTTCACATATAGGTGGGTGTTTATCTCCACTGACAGTTTTCCATTCAATCATAGATTGCCTTCAAACTAAGGATCATTGATTAGTTTCAAAGTCGCTGTTAATATCCCTTTCGAGTATCCATGGCAACCTAAAATAGAAACTAGCCAAGGAAAACAATGTAGCAGGTGACTATTTTTGATGGCGATAATTATTGGTAGTGTGGAGTTCAATATTCCATGGATTACTGAAGTGGTGATAAGTGTGATAAGGAAGGCTACCAAGTACAAATAGATATCAGACCCACATTAAGAGCAACCATCTTAAAAGTGTGCCGATCAATACGGCTCGGAAAATAGGTTACAATTTGGATAAAAGGAAACTAGAAATGGACGAAGAGAGAGTTTTTAGTATTAGTACAGAGGTAAATGTATCCATTAAAAATAATTGTGTAAGTTTCCTGAGCTCGTTCTTAAAGGATACAATCCTTAAAATGTAAAGTTCATAAATATCATGTCATGAGTAGATAAATCTATTTACATTAATCTGATTAATAATTTATGATGAACATAATGCACAATAAACTAAATATAATAAAAGTTTTCCAGGAATACTTAACAACATTTATGCTAATAAGCATTTGTGAAGCTCCGCCTCCCTGCTGTGAGTCTTCCTGTTAATTCATTAGAGCGCCAAAGTCCTGATCTTTTCAAAACTGGAATACTCCTTTTTTTAAGGGATCACATTCATGTAGGGAATCACAAGTCACTACAACTGGGCCAGCAATATGAATTATGGAGAACAGTTTATTTATTCGCACCTACAAGTTAATCCAGTGTTTCTTAACATACCTAAGACAAGTGCCCCCTTCACAAAGCAATTACATCAAAGTACCCCCAAGACTATGATTGTGTTCCCACCATCTACTAACCTACATAAACCTGATGTCTCCAACTCAGTGTGTGGTACTACCGCTGTCTTGGTTGTCATGGCTGTGGGGTATGTGGACCCACTGGGTGGCTTCACCGTAGCAGAGAAGCAACTGGCCAAACAACAGTCAATTACAGTTGGATATGGGTAACTGGGTAGAAGATCGGACAGGTACTCGGAGTAACAGACACGTGGTGAAGCAGGCACAGATGACTCTGGACTTGCCAGATGACACTAGACATGGCAAATGAGGAACACACGACTCCCACAATAGGCTTAGGCTCAGGAACAAACACAGCAACAGGATACAGGATACTGGTACAGGTTACGGAAACACTGGGAGCAGGATACAACTAAGGGACCATTTGCATAGATGAACACAGGAATACAAACAATTCTCAGGCAACGAGAGGAAGGGTGGAGTCATTTTTAAAGTTCAGGGTGTTGCTGGGTTGATTGGAAAACTTTAGACAGGTGCGTGCGCTGGCCCTTTGATGGGCGTGCAGGACACAGGAGAGCACTGCAGCCGCGTGTGTTGACGTCTCTGTGGAGGGACATGCCGACATGAAGATACAGTCCTGCGGTCGCTGCTGCCAGTAAGTGGGACGTGCCGGCGGTCAGCGACCGCGGGCATAACATTGGGGTTATGTTTGACTCTCAATCCTTCCTCTACTCATTATATTCGATCACTTCCCTGCTCCTGTCACCTTCATCTCGAAAACATCTCTAGAACTTGCCCTTTTCTTACTCTGGAAACAGCCAAAACTCTCATTGTCGCTCTGATTCACTCTCATCTTGACTATAGTAAATCTTTACTAATCCGTCTTCCCCTCACTTAACTCTCCCCTCTCCAATCTATCCTGAATGCAGCAGCCGGGCTCATCTTTCTGACCAACCACTACACCAACGCCTCTACCATGTGCCAGTATCTGCACTGTAGCGCTACACCAATGCCTCTACCCTGTGCCAATCACTGCAGTGGAGCGCTACACCAATGCCTCTACCCTGTCCCAGTCCCAGTCTACACTGGTTGCTCATTCCCTTCAGAATAAAATGTAAACTTATTACTCTCCTTCACAAAGCTCTCCACAGTGCTGCACCTCCTTACATCTCCTCTCTGTTCTCTGTCTACCAACCTACCCATGCTCTACATCCTCCCACTCCCATCTCTAAGACTATATGACCCATTCAGCAGTATCCCCTACACTCCTTGCATCCTAATGCACTTCATGTCTGTCATACACAGATACTGGCTGGGTGACTGGGTCATGCAGTTTTATGTGTGCTACCCTATGCTAAGAAAAAAATGATTCCAAATTTCTGTAAGTAACTACTAGGGGTAGTTTACTAAATAACAAAATAAACAAGAATATCCTATTTGTATAACCCAAAAAATTCAATAAATTAATGCACGGTAACGTCCAATATAATAATATAGCAAAAGAAAAATTATTGAACAAAGCCAGCACACTTTGGGTAAGAAATAAGTGCAAAATACAAAATTATTTAACAAAATATTAAATTATTTAATTATTAAAATCTTAAACATTAGTCAATAAATATGAAAATACAATGAAAAACAAGGTTACATATCATTAATATAGTACGTGCACTATTCCAATATCCAGAGGCTCAGAGCAATAGATGAATGCATCCAAGCAATCCTTATAAACAGTGTTTAATTCCTGGGAACAGTCATCCACATATCATCCATATGTAGCTGAAGGTGGCCAGGAAAGAAAAAGAACCGATCGATCTCTTTGTGAGAGTAGCAACATCAAGTTCACTTCTGCGGGAGAGACGTATAAGACACTCCCCAAGTAAGGTTAGAGAGGATGATTTCAACCTCTTGGCTAGATGTTCATTCACCGGTACCTTTATGTTATGAGTGTAGAATAGGTTCCAACACGTCTTTTGGGACAGGATCCAGTTAGCATAAGGTCCGGGCAAGCCTCCGTCCTCCATAGTATTTCTCATAGCCTTTACGGCTTTGTCCATATCTATCTTCCTTTGTGCCTCCTCACGTTCAGGTGTGGTGCAGGTTAGAATGAACTCATTACAGCCTAGAGTTAGATCCAGCACAGGTACACGGTGTGTGACGTCAAACACAGACGTGTCAGAAAAGAATTAGATTGGCTAACGCGTTTCATCCCATCTGGGACTTCCTCAGAGCCGTTATTGCACTCAAGGTATGTGCAGTTTATATATGGTTTGTTCTCAATTTCAATTAAGTGTTCCCATTAATTTTCAAGGAAGGAAGAAAAGAGGTTTCTCAAAATATTTAACATTATATTCAGTATATTCTTATACATTTCCTGTTATCCCCTTTACTAAGTACTTTCAAAGAGATTTATGAAAATTTGATGTACAAGGAAAATAGTTCTACCGACATTAATTGCCATTATATCATAAATGAAAGATATCTCCTATTTATGAAGATATTACAAATTCATATGTTCCCAAGTACAGTTCTGGGTAGAATTCTCATACGTAAGATTCTCTCTATTTGCCTGTGAACAGGTGTTTCTCAAAACAAGATAGAAAGAACAAAAAAAATTTAGTAGTTTACTAAATACAGATTTGTACTGCTCCCTTTCAACACAAAAAAATGTCTGTCTTCAGTAAGCTCCCCCTAGTGGTGGCTGCAAGCAATGCAAATTGTATAATTCAACTCTTTGGCTATTGTCACGGCTATGTGGAACCACTAGGCCACTCCACGATAGTGAAGTAACAACTGGCCAAACAATAGTCAATAGAAGTCTCTTTAATAAGAGTACCTGGGTAGGAAGCGTGATGACACTTGGCGTGATGACACTTGGCATGATGACACTTGGCACAGATGACACTTGGCGTGGCAGATGACATGTGGCGTGGAAAATAAAGAACTCGACTCCAACACTAGACTTTTCTCAGGAACAAGCATTATTACTGGATACGGGAACACATGATACAGGATACAACTAAGGGACCATTTGCAATAGCGAACATGAGTAGACACAACAACGTTCAGGCACAGAAAGGATGGCAGGACAGATTTAAGTAGGGCAGGGTGCAAAGGGATAGGTTACGGAAGATTATAGTGATGCGCACGCTGGCCTTTTAAGAGATCAACAGGGCGTGCGCGCGCACCCTACGGGAGCGAGTCATGGGTGGAAGTAGTACATGCCGGCGTCCCCGATGAGGATGAGGAGGAGGAGGATGCCGACACGAAGGTAATTAATGATGGTGGCCACTAGGGGAAGCCGAATGGCAGCCGCCAGCGTTACGGCTATGATGCAGACAATTTGGAGGTCTGTGTCAGGAAAATGTTGCCGAACCCTATAAAGATATATTATGAAAATATTCAGTACACAATTTTAGATCTATTTAAATCAATCAAAACTGAATTGATAGATACCATTTAGGATCCAGAGGGGATTGTGAACAATATACAGTATATGCCTTGACTCCTGCTATAAAAGGACAGATTGTGACAGGTTTGTTGACTTGTGTTGTTAGAGACACAATAAACATGTGTTGGTTACACACGACACTAGATATATTTCTGTTTTTTTCTTATATACCTGTTAAAGCTTTATTATCATTTGTTATAACAGATACATTTTACATCTATGTTGACTTGAGAACAGCGCTATTTTTATGCCACAGTTTTTCACCTTTCGAAAGAGTGGAATAAATTCATCTGATATGCAGAGAAGTCATTATAAAAAATGTATATCATTAGGGGATGAATTGGGCACATTTAACACTTGCACACATATACATTGTAAGCAGCCTTTTTAACAGTCAAATAATAATCTATAATATCCGCCACTATGTTCTAGTAATTTCTTCAGTACAAAAACTATGACAAACAAATATATAGAAAAGACAATCGGGAAATTGAGTAAGCTACATGCGAAAGCATTCTCACTAAATTTGCGGCCAAAAACTGGCGTACATGACTTGTGCGAGATTTAATAAGTGTTCTAGACACTTTTTCCATCACTAGACAGTTCTGAAAGTGTCTAGAATAGGGGTGTAACTTAAAATCCGCAACATAATGCTCCAAAATTTTGGCTACATTTTCATGCAAACCATTGGCCTAAAGTATGTCAACCAAGAGCATACGTAAGGAAGAGAAAAAGTGCACCACTGTGATACATTTGGAGCATCTTCTGCCTGCTTGGTCTAGTTCTAAGCTGTCTAAGTTTGAGACAGTAATAATAAATCTGCCATAATATTTTTGTTGTTTTTACATATACATGAATTATATGTAATGACAGTATCTTTGTGCCTCTAAGGCTTCGTTCACATCTGCGCTAGGGCTCCATTCGGACATTCCGTCTGAGCTTTCCGTCGGAACGGAGCCCTGACAGACACATACGGAAACCATAGGTTTCCATCACCATTGATTTCAATAGCGTAGTTGACTACGGTATTGATTCCATCAAAACGATGGAACCCTTGCACAACTGAGACAAATGGAAACCATTGGCACCAGATCCGTCACCATTTAAATCAATGATGATAGAAACCTATGGTTTCCGTTTGTGTCTGTCAGGGTTCCGTTCCGATGGAAATCTCAGATGGAACATAGGAACGGAGCCCTAGCGCAGATGTGAACGAAGCCTCAGGTTAACAGCTATTCCACATATTCGTAACCTTTAATGATTTTATGTCACATGGAGAGACCCAAGAAAACACAGAGAGAACATGCAAACTCTATGTAGATATTGTACTCATATGTGGGGTTCACGTCATTAGGAGGTACTCTTTTCTGCAAGCCACTCCTGCAGTTTTCTTGTATATTCCGGTCCTGGTCAGTGGTTGAGATGATCTACCCTGAAACCTGTATAGGGAATGACTCACTTCATACATGCGGACATGTTAGTTGGTGAGGAATTTACTTCCCGAGTAAACAAAGAAAGTTGAGTAATGAGTGCAGGATCAATCTACACTCAGGGTTTGTTTGCAGTCTGTAACCATTTATAGATCTGCACAGGAGCTGTATACACAAAACGGAAAAATAATTTGTTAAACATGACTATTTACCAGGTGGCTTCATTTTGCATTTAGATGCATTGAAGCAATAAAAACATGGCTGCAAAGGTGGACAAAGCCTTTATTGTGGCCGTAGAGCAGAATTTGGTTCATTTAGGAGCCAGTTTGATTTTTTTTTGAAGTAGTAGCCAGGAAATCAAAACGTTTATAGAAATCAATAGGATAAAATCCAAAACAAATCAGGTGCCAGCAGAAAATGATTTGTCGAATTGGCATTGCCTACCTGGCTTCTGGGATACGTCCAGCTCGGCCTTAGAGCCATGTTATAAGCCAATCGATAAGGAAGCAATGGGAGTGGTTGGCTACAGTAGCTTGTGCTTTGTTGTTGAATATTGGAGAAGCCTGTGAATTTCCTATTGATATAAACCCTATATGAAGCAGATACTGCAACGAAACATACTCTATACTTCCATTGTATCCCGTGTTGGCAGCAAAATGTGCCCAGTGTTTGTCATTTCATTGAAAGTGAAACACACATATAATATGCAAGTTCTTGGAGAAAATACAGTTTAATTTCTGAACTACTGAAAGCGAGACTGGATGAGAGCCAACACCTCGTGTCCATTCAAATAAGGAGAATGAGAAGCCGGCTCCGTAATAAAGATGCGGCAGGATTTATATACAGTAGCTGCATCTACTGTAAAACAAGGCCAAATCAGAAGGTCAAGCCTTGGTCAGTGGAAATTATACAGCGTGAAGAAATGGAAGGAGCATGACCCATTTGAAGTTAAACATTTTCTGTTGTTTTCTAGGTGGTGAAAAGATGGAGGGTGGGTAAATACCCACAAGGAAATCATATTGTTCTAATACATATTATTAATTATAAAACAAATTAATTTAGAATATCTCTGGGTGGTTCCTGACTTTTGACTCACCCTGTTGATCTATTGCTTTTATGAATGGGTCCCACAGGAAGACTAGGGTATATAGGTATGAATGTGGCTTTAAATGGTGCCAACTGACACCAATGAATGGAGACACTGATACAACCAAAAGCCCAACAACACCTAAACATTGCTTAGATAGTCCTTGAGTTGTCCTCTCGAGTGAAGTTTTGCCGATTCTATTGAGCCCATGAGACGCCTGAGCATAAGGGTTGCTACCCAACTTCCCACGGGCTCTAAATGACAGAAATTTTTATTCAGAGGTGAAACTATTTGGTTAGCTAACATAGCAGCTATTTGGGGACCCAGCAGGTGTGGAGGCACACCACCAAACTTAACACAGCCTAAATGGTGATGAGCAGAAGACGGAACATTGCTGATGGTGGTTATTGAGGAGTAGGTTGCCAATTTGAGTCTTGGTATTGGATATGACTGGTTGGATTTTTCCTCTCTCCTACAGTTCTGGCAGTCTAAGGGTTAGTCTTCACTTTAGTTTGGGCATTCTGTCTATGAACCATTTAATTCAGAATGAATAATGACATGGGTCCTTTCACATAGGTGAATGTTGTAGAACATGTAATTATTGGAGAATAGATACACCTAGAATTTATTGTGGTTGTCCCATAAGGACAACTCTTATCCATATGGCTTATTATGGAATATGAACAGGGAGGGGGGCTGTTTGGGAACCACCACTGTAAACTAGAATGAAGACAGTCACTACAAATAGTAATTCCTACTCTTTGGGACTCAGGTCACACAATCATTTGTATCGGTGCTGTGTAATATCACACGCGTGATCTCCTTTGCTTCTCTTGGTGATAACAGTTAATTGTGGGGGTTATTGCTGGCAGACCTGCAGCTAATAACTAGTGGGTACTCATTAAGAGAAGATGTCCACAATGGGCAATCCATTTAAATGCCAAGATGAATACATCAGTGCTACAATTTATAGGGGTGTCCTAAAGCAGTAGGTTTCCACCAACACTCCAAAAACATACTTAGATCAATTGGCTACCTAAGAGATAGGTCCTAATACAGTAGGTTATAGGAGATAGGGAGCACCAGGGAGGTATTCCCGAGTACAGCTCCACAGAATATGCTGAAAATATGCAGACTGCTGCCAAGTGAGGTCAGTGCGGGAGTGGACCAATCCAGTCACCTGACCTCACATCAGCGACATGAGGTCAGGTGATTAGACTGCTCCACTCCCAGGCAGTCACTGACCCCAGTCAGAAGTGGAACATGACCTCCTCGGCTCCTCCTAAATGTGAGTCACGTCAGGCAGAACGGAGAGTGGCAGCGGTAGGCTACCAATACCGCTCTCTGCTCTGTTTGCAGTGTGATGCTAAGTACAAGGGGGGGGGGGAGTGTGGTGCTATTTACAAGGGGGGCTGTGTGGCGCTATATACAAGGGGGGGCTGTGTGGCGCTATTTAAAAGGGGGATGTGTGACATTATTTACAAGGGGGTTGTGTGGTGCTATTTACAAGGGGGGATGTGTGACAATATTTACAAGGGGGGCTGTGTGGCGTTATTTACAAGGGGCGGCTGTGTGGCGCTATCTATAGGGGTCTGTGTGGCGCTATCTACAATGGGGGCTGTGTGGCACTTTATACAAGGGGGGAGCTGTTTGACACTATATACAAGGAGAGCTGTGTGTCACTTTATACAAGGGGGGCTGTGTGTCACTCTATACAAGGGGGGCTGTGTGGCACTATATACAATGGGGGCTGTGTCTCACTATCTACAAGGTGGAGGGCTGTGTGGCACTATATACAAAGGGGGCTGTGTGACAGTATGTACAAGGGGGGCTGTGTGGCACTATATACAAGGGGGGGCTGTGTGGCAGTATATACAAGGGGGGGCTGTGTGGCAATATATACAAGGGGAGCTGTGTGACAGTATATAAAAGAGGGGCTGTGTGGCACTATGTACATGGGGGCTTTGGGGCACTATTTACAAGTGGGGGAGGGCTGTGGCACGTTATATACAGGGGGTCTGTGTGTGGCGCTATCTACAGGTGGTCTGTGTGGTGCTATTTGCAGCGGGCTGTGTGTGGCACTATCCACAAGGGAGCTATGTGTGGCGCTATCTACAGGGGGTCTGCATGGCGCTATCTACAGGGGGTGTGTGTGGCAGTATCTACAGGGGGCAGTGTTTGGTGCTATCTACAAGGGGTTCTGTGTGGCGCTATCTACAGGGGGTCTATGTGGCATTATCTACAGGGGGTCTGCGTGGTGCTATCTACAGGGGGTGTGAGGCAGTATCTACTGTACATGGGGCAGTGTGTGGTGCTATCTACAAGGGGTTCTGTGTGGCGCTATCTACAGGGAGGCTTCATGGCATTATCTACAGGGGGTCTGCGTGGTGCTATCTACAGGGGGTATGTGTGGCACTATCCACAAGGGGACTGTGTGTGGCGCTTTCTACAGGGGGTCTGCGTGGTGCTATCTACAGGGGGTGTGTGTGGCAGTGTCTACAGGGGGCAGTCTGTGGCGCTATCTACAAGGGGTTCTGTGTGACACTATCTACAGGGGGCTGCATGGCATTATCTACAGGGAGTCTGCGTGGTGCTATCTACAGGTGGTGTGTGGCAGTATCTACAGGGGGCAGTGTGTGGCGCTACCTACAATGGGTTCTGTGTTGCGCTATCTACAGGGGGTCTGTGTGGCGCTATCTACAGGGGGCTGTATGACATTATGTACAGGGGGACTGTATGTGGCGCTATCTACAGGGGGGCTGTGTGTTGCGCTATCTACAGGGGGCTGTGTGTGGCGCTATCTACAGGGGGCTGTGTGTGGCGCTATCTACAGGGGGCTCTGTATGGCGCTATCTACAGGTGGTCTGTGTGTGGCACTATCTACAGGGGGTCGGTGTGGCACTCTCTATAGGGACAGTGGTGTAAGAGATTCTTTCATTGATGCCTATAATTGGTGTTTATAACCTTCGTCTATTTTACTGCTAGACTTGTAATATTATAGTATTTAAAAAAGTAATTAAAAATAATTTAAAATACGTTTACTTATTCTCTTATTTAGTCGCCATAATAGCATTTACTGGGGGTATTACTTTTGGTCATCAGATCGCCCATTGATGGAGACTTGCCCTGCTCCGTAATTGCTCCGCTCAGGGCATCTTTACTCCTCACATTCCCACATCCTGAGAGAAGTGCCATATCAGGATTTCAGTCCCTAAAAACATCAGAGGATTTTTTTGTGGCCCTTTAAGAAAACCGTGCGGATTTTGTGTTATGTAGCCCGGCAGAGCTGCTATCTAAGGCAAGAACAGACATAATATACTGAGGACAATCCCTTGTGACAATCCCTTGCTCCACACTGGTATTTTAATGGTTCCCCTATTAGAAGCACATTAGCTCCTTCTGCTTCTTGGGGTTTTTCTGGGATATGTTTCAGGAACCTCCCGCACGTATGTATATTACTAGTTTTCTCGTTTTTTATCATCTTTTCGCCCTTTCCTGTGTTATTCGAAAGGAGACAAAGAAAAACAGGCAGATTACAGGAATATGTAGCATTGTCTGTTTTATGACTATGTGGCCGACTGCCTCCTTTGTGAAGTAAAGAACAAGACTATTTCTCCTTGTAATGATTTCCAGCTGTAGAAACTAAATGACTTTGCTGAGCCGGCCTGCCAGGCAAACGGAAACGGCGAAACACAAAGTAAAACTTGCAAAAAGCTTTTTTTTTCTTTTCTTTTTTTTCACCTTTGCTATAGAATTTCCACTCATTTTTTTTCTTTCCATTTCTTAATGTAAATTCAAGTCTTTACAAAAGTGCAATATTACAGACAAAGCAGGTTTTACCAGGCTACGTTCAATAATATATGAAATCTATTCTTTCTACTTTGATATATGCATTATCATAAACAGTTCCAGCATATGATTTCATGTATATGAGGAAGTATCGGCTCGAATGTAAAGCTAATCTTTACTTTTAAAGGGATAATAAACATGAAGTCGTCAGTATCGTCACTTGCGGTAAAGTTGGATGAAATCTATTGTTCCCTGTTATCAGTCATTTCAAAGCAGAGGGGAGACTGACTATAGGGTTATATGGTAACTGTAGTGTTTTCCAATGAGATGAAAGAGAAGAAGTTTATAAAACTTTCTGACCCCGGTAATCACTATGGTATCTGACGAATGTGCACTGCTCAGGACCTTAGACACTTAGATACAGAGATGTGAATTATATTAGCAGCCGTTTTATGTGCTTTACTTTTATAATCTTTCTGCTTTAGTTTTGATGATTGAATGAGACTAGAAAAAGAAGGATTGTTCGAGTGAATCAATCTGCAATACCAGACACAGCCTATGGACAAGAGTGGCGCTGCTTCAGGAAAAATGAAACACACTTTTTTTAAAAAAAAATTTTTTTTTTTATCTCTTTAAGGCTAAAGCTGGCCATACACGTAAAAGAGTTGTTTGCAGATGGCTATTTCACCCGACTCTACCACAAAAGTGTCAAGCGTGTCGAGCGTGCTGGGCATACCGAGCGGGCATGTTTATTTTAATGAGGAGAGGAGAATAAGCCGCTGCCATGCCCTTTTCTGCAGAAACATAGGATCGGGTATATTGAAATTCCCAATGCCTGATCCTTCTTTGGCCCAACATCTGCCGACAAGGTACAGTCAGCACTCAGCAGGCCCCCATACACATGAGATTGTTGATCCATCCAATATCGGCAGGTTCGGCCGACTTTTCTTTCATGTGTAAGGCCAGTTTAAGGACTCATGCACATAGCAGAGCCATGTACCTTTAAGCTGTAGAGAGGCACCGTCCTAGCGGCTTCATATTCTAACAATGCTACTATAAACAGGGACAGATTATAGGTTTGGCATAAGAGGCTAATGCCCCTTGGGGCCTTCCCTACCTAAAGGACCTACGGGACCTCCATTACCCACCCTTTCTCCCTGATGGTTATTTTGTGATCCTTTCCAGTCGGGCAGAGAGGGACAAGCAAAATCTCTTTTGAAGTCTAAAAATGTTGCTGGCTTGGGTGTCTCCGTAACTTCCATAGAATTTAGTGGACATGGCCACGCACCTACATGCCCACCACTCTTATATGTTGTTGCAATAGTGGGTTAGATGAGGTCCAGGTCCCAGAGGTGAGATACGGCCTCCACCGAACTTAACCCTGCCAGACTGTGATGCCTCTGGGTTGGGCTACTAGGGCAAAGTCATTAAGCTTACTCTACGAGGGGGGGGCTTACAACGCTGAAGTTTGTGCAGAGTAGGATAAAGCTGATTTAGGTTATGATACATTATATTTGTTTAAAGTGACGCTTCACCTTGGAGCTATAGATGGTAGATTTGCTTCTCCAGGTTCAAAATTTGCAAACTGTACTATCGAGAGATAAAAGTAATAAAAAGTAGAGGTAACTGTAACTTAAAGTGGTTGTCCACAACCGGAAAACTGATGATCTATCCACAGGTAGGTCATCAGTTGACATCCGTTGTCCGGGCATGGACAACCTCTTTAATGGCTTATTCCCACTTTACACATTTACGGCATATCCACAGGATATGCCCTAATCATCCCAGCTCTGGGACCCTCACCTATCTCTAGAATGGGGTTCACCCAACCCCCATCCCACCTGGTGAGGTGGCTGGCGCATCCAGGGGAAAAATTAATGTTGGCTGCGCATGTCAATGTCCATTAATACTATTGGAGTTATGGAAACATTTAGTCCCATTGCGGGATGGCGGTCAAGTGAACCCCATTCTCAAGATGGCATAAACATCTGTTAAGGAATTTATGACATATCTCGTGGATATCCCAGAAATGTCTAAGGTGGGAATGACCCTTTAAGTAGTGAAGATCGTGATGGCTGATGGGGGGCTCCGAGAGCTGTTGGTTATACAATATTGGAGGCTATGGTCCATACATAATGATCACATCTATAATCATATAGAAATATGATGCCAACGTAATTGTTGTTGGAGAAAAATCCAGACCTGCGTGAAGAACTATCTATAACCGCAGGACGGATATTTTGACTTTAATTTGAGCCTACAGTAATTACTTAATGATTTAAAGACACTAGTTTGGCTGTATGTAGGGATGACAGGTCCACCTTAAGCATCTCAGACTTCAGATTTATAGTGCATTATAAAATGACATCAGAGTAAGGACAATGTAGAGAAAGAACGAGTTCATCCTTAATTTTTGTCACAAGGAGACAGCACTTATGATAACCAAAAGATAACACTGCTTTAGGCCAGGAGCCAGCGCTCAGTCTCATCTGTCAGAAGGTGACCACTGCCACCTAATTACAATATGGATTTTTTTGACAACTTTTCAAGGTAATAAGATGGATACAGAACCTGATGTAATAAGTAATGGGCACAGATAGGCAACCCTTGACTTTTACTAACTTAGACTATTATAGACAATTTAAGTTCATTCTGCAGCACTCAAACTTTGAACAGTATGAATTTCGTGGTCTTCTCTGGCACATTCGGTACATGAAATGGAAATAATTATCATTACGTAATTAAAGGAACGCTCCTGTTGAGTTTCCAGATCCCTGTGTCATGCTCCCCATCCCCCTTTCCCAGGCCCTGCACTATCCATAATCGTTTTACCTGGAATGTTCCTTTGAAGCCTCAATTTATAGCAGGTTAATAACTATATTTGGCAGCTTCGAGGGTTGTCCAGGATTAGAAAAACATGTCAGGTTACGTCCAAAAAACAAACAAACCACCACACTTGTCGATGGGTTGTGTGTGTTATTGCAGCTCATCACCATTGAAGTGAATGGGGCTGAGTTGCGATACCAGGCACATCCTGTTAACAGCTGAGGTGCTGTTTTTGGAAGAAAACAGCCATGTTTTTCTAATCCTGGACAACCCCTTTAAAGGGTACCTCAAATACTTCATGGCTTCTCTGCAGGCATTACAAACAATCGGTGTAGCCTGCACCCCAAAATATAGACCATTCCAAACAACATTCTATAGTTTGTTGACAGACTACAGGGGCAACCCAACTGAATGTGATTTCTACGTAGCAGCTATATTAGTCCATGTTTTAATAACACAAAAATCAGAAGATGCACCGTGTTGGGGTAGAGGCGGAACATAGAATTAGGCTAAGATTATTATAATTTTTTTTAAGCTTTACTTAAAATTTTTCAAGAATTTTTCCGTTCCTCCCATAGAGTTATATGCATGTTTGGCCACCACTTGATGCAACTTCTTCCCTCCGCGAATGTGCTGATGGAGAGGGATGGAAAACTGGACTCCCTCGTTTTACTGACTGTGATGGTGTAAGTGGTGGGCCCCCTCCGTTCTAACATTTATCACCTATCCCATGTCCTACCTATCCCTTTCAACCCTCTCTCGCCCATTGGCTAATCTGACTTTGCATGTTATTGGCTAAAAACTATCCCATCACTATTGCAAGTTTTTGGACAGATCGGAATTGTAGGGTGAGATTAATAGATCCTGCTGTATCGGCTCGTACACGGCACGCTCCCATCTACGGTACTTACACTAGTAAATGTACAGCGATGACAGCTCTGTGCCTCCAAGGTACATGATCTCTCTTTGTATCATCGGTCAAATTTTTTTTCTCTAAAATTTGAAGTAGCAGAACACATCTCCCTTATAATATATTTATCTTCCATGGCTGCTTTATTTCCCTCCATGAGTTCAGACGGGGTAACACTTTGATATGAATATTTTATATGGCAAATTGTATTTCTGCCTTTAAGAATTGCTTACAGTTTGTAAATGTGATTCAAATATGGATGACCCATAGAGAACAGACGATCAGATTACAATATATGTAACCAGTAGTTGAAAGTAATGATGGCGCGCCGTGAAGTTGAGTATAAAGCTGCCGACAGTAAATATAGAATAGAAAAAGAAAAATATATTGTAAAATTGAATACGCAGTTAAAGAGCAATGAACAGTCATCTGGGTATCACATACAGATACAGATAGATACATCTAACTTTTTTGTGACATTTTTTTGTTATTGGGTTTCAGTTGAGTTTTTGAAAATTACTTAACGATGATGCCCCTCTGGGCATTGTGCCCTATCTGCTCCTGTTAGATTATAGGGAATAGAAATAAAGTAATCTGTAGTCTTCTCTGCGACGAGGCTGAAGAAAGTTGATGGAACCTAAAGAGGCACGGTACTTAATCGAGCATTTTGGCCCCTTTGTTTTAGTAATCATGAGGGTCTTAGCAGCTATCCCCACCTATCCCAATTTCTGCTATATCTTCATGACTTTTCAGAAGTGATGCAAATTGATAGTGACCCAGGTACCCATTGGTACTGTAGGCTGACCATGGGTTCCCTTCTCTGTACATTTTGTTCAATAGAGCCCCGAGAGGTCACCTGATACGCTTGACTGTAGACCTAATTTTAATTAGTCAAAGAGGAGGAGCTTACTTCTTCTGGGTCGGGGAGTATAATGTGTAACCATCGAGCTACGTATCACATTTTTTAATGAGGCCGCGCTCCATCAGGACATGGAAGACTTCTGATTATTTTAATCTCCAGTTTTTTTCCCATGTATGTTCTTCCTATGCTTAGTCTCCCAGTGATCTGCCATATCTTACTTGCCATCAGTCCCAATTTTGTTGGGATAATGCCACCAACAAGGCCACTAGGGGCGGTGTTTGTGCAAATTTGTCTGAACAGCAAGCGTTCCAGTTATTTGGGGGCGTTAACAGGTCTTAAAATGTCCCAAATTTTGGACATTTAATGTTGATAAGTTTAAATTCATTTGTCCAGTCTAACCTTCCATCATCCACAGTTGTCTACCTCTACCTCTCCATAGATATGGCCACCTTCGGTGCTGGGCACCATTGCTACTGCTATGATTGGTACCCTGGTAGATCCTCCCATGTCTGTAGCTATTATAGCGCTATTTTGTAGAAACACACACATCAACTCATTCAGCTAAGTGCAGGTGCCATTATCGAAAGAAAAAATGGGCAAGAGTTTCATTGAAAATGTTCTTCTTGATCATTCATCTACTACTGTGGGGTTGAGCGTCGTCTTTTTTTCATGCTGTATATTTATTCAGGCTTCTCTATGAGCAGGTTACATCTATTGTTCTTTATGGCTGGATTTCAAATATCCCATTTGTTTGGCTTTTTGGTGTACCTGGGTTTGGGTTTGTGGTATTGAGGTGATGGGAACAGGAGCATCTATACTGGTGGCTCTTTTTCAGACATATTTTAGTAACCCTCAATAATATATCAGTTCAATTAGTCCATGAGTTACTTCAACAATAATACAATTTAATAAGGGCAGCACAACAGGGATATGGGATATGGTGCCTAAGTTGGTCCAAATGGCCCCTCTACCACATATGAAGACACTGGTATTATAAATGGCACATGGTAGATACGGCTGCATGGCATTTTAGACAAGCACCACTCAATTAAAAGTGCCGATGACTGTAATGCTCAGGTTATAGTCCCTGACTCCCTGTAATAAAGGTGAAAACAAGACGTTATCTCAAATTACCCATATTAATTAGTCCGATTAGCCATGGACCTGAGGTTTGCCACATTGCTATATACAGATTTGCTTTACACCCTAAACATCCCATGTACCTCATGTATCTATATGACTTTCAGGGTGTTCCGAGAATGTGTTTAATTTTAACTTCATTAACTTCCTGTTCTGTCACAATAGTTGAAGAAGGATTTCTTCTAGAGCCATATTCAAATCAGTTTTTAATGAGCTATTTAATTAAAGGCTAATTGGGGTGAACCCATTAAAGATTTCTAAATTATGCTTATCTGACTAGCTACGTTTCCAAGATACATTTTCCTATAACTACTAGGCTTGATCATAAACTATTTGTAAATGACTTTAAAATGTCCGATTAAAGTTGCTTCTTTTCTCAATGAGCCAATGTTATATCAGAACAATGGAGTTAATAAGAGGGACCTTGCTGGATGGGGATTAAGGGGCTTTTAACAATTGTGAAAATGTCCTTAATTTTTTACGTTCCATTGAATTGAGGTAGCAAAATTGTATAGTTTAAGGCCCCATGGGCACGGCTGGTCACGGATGGCTGCGGACAGTCATCTGCATTTGCAGACCGTGCTCTTATTATAAAGTATGGGATCACGGTTCGTAAAATAAAAAAATAGGACACGTCCTATTTTTTACGGAAGGTTTCGATGGCCCGGACACCTTCCTGTAAGTATACGGGCAGGTGTCCATTGGCCATATAAATTAATGGGTCCGTAATTATGGACCATAATACAAAATCTACGATCGTGTGCCTGGGGCCTAACCATTCAGTCACTCAGTTTTCACTGCCATATAATGGTTTCCATAATACCCCAAGAAGACATCATGACATAGTCTACTTTAGGGTACAGTCTATGTTCTGGTTGGACAGTATTGAGACACCCCCTCCATATGGGAGATGCAGCTCATCTCCGCTCCCAACACCAATGGCAAACAGTTGACTTTGCGAGGAGAAGCCACGGTCGGATAAAAATGTAATATTACATGGCAGACATTAAGATAAATGGCTGTCCATGTAGAGTAGGAGCAGAGCAATTTTACGTTTGGCTCATAGACAGGGGGTTCCAAGGAGATTCCTTATATGATGTCTATATGACCCAATAGGGCATATGGGAAGGGGTTGTCTTCATGAGACAACTCCCTATAAACTTCTATACTCCATATATTATTTTTGTGATGGTGCGATGCTAGATGCCACAGGATCACTTTCAGGATCTTCCAAAAAATGACAATTACTTAAAGGGGTTGTCCAGAATTGGAAAAAGGACCTGATTTTTTCTTCCAGAAACTGCACCACTCTTGTCCATGGATTGTGTCTGGATTTGCAGGTCAGCTCCATTTATTTGATTAAAGATTAGCTGCAATACCAGAAACCGTTCATGGACAGGAATGGTGCTGTTTCTGGAAAAAAACATTAGATCCTTTTTTTTTCTTATCCCAGATAACCCTTATTGTTAGGATACCGTAGATGTACTTTACAGAAGGCTTCAGATTGCTAAACATAAGATTAGTGGACTCTAAATAGATAATAGTTTGGAAGGGTCACAGGTCAAACACATTGCCCCCTGGGATTTTATACATCAGAGCTTGGATTAATAATTAGCTTGATATTGGATTAAAAAAATTTGACTGGACAGAACAACCTTAACTGAAGCCTCATATTATATGGTTGGATTTCTTTGTAAGTATGAGGAATAATAAGTGAAAATGACGATACCATTCCTTTAAGTAATCTCAGTGTGTGACATATTAATTGCACATTATTTGATATTAGGATATTACTTGATAGAAGACACAAGATGTCTTCCACTTTTTCCCAGTTTCTTGCGATTGATAAGAGGCGACACGCTGATACAGCTCATTGACTGTATTTGCAAAATTAAAGGCCTATCATCTTAAAGGGGTATTCTTATCTCGTACATTTATTGAAAATCCATAGGATATGCCATTAATGTTCGATTGATGCAGGTCCCACCACTTCTACCCCTGGAACAGGGCTCCATGACCCCGGTTCTACCTTCCCTATTCTCTCTTGTAGGTGCTCTATGGCCACTGAATTACGAGGTTTCCGAAAGTACGGAAACAGCCGAGCCTCATAAGCTACAATGTTTTTATAACTCCCATTCACTTCGATGGGAGTTATGGAACAGAACAGCTCAGCAAGTTTGGCTGTTTCCATACTCCCGGAAACCTCGTAATTCAGTTGCTATACCATAAATGTCCAATGTGGGAATGACCCTTTAAGTGACATATAACATATCTGAAGATGGCTTAACTACCCCTTGGTCATTGTTTGCTAATATTTTCTTGCCATTTTTTGGACTTGTTATTGACCATAGTGAATTGATGAACAATGTAAAACAGGGAACAAAGCTGCTCCTGCTGTGGGAAGTGTATGAAGGTTGCACAACTTGAATGTATATCTCAATATAAGTCAATACAGAATCTGACCACCATATGTTCAACCTGGGGGTAAAGCAAATAAGGGGGGCCCAATGACACCTTAAAACAAGCTCCATACTGTCTATTGAGTTTCATGTCTCACAATCAATGGTGGATTTTTAGAGAGACATACAGGAGTGCTCAATGATGAACTTCCGGAGAGCAAGTGGCCCATATGCTGTTTTTGTATAGGAACCCCTGATGTCTGTGTCTGTCTCTGCTTCAATATATTTGTTGTTTGTCCGTCACAATTGCAGAATATTATATTAACCTCTATTAGAGTGTGATTGATGTGGCAGGGTCTGACCTGTAGGCTTTAGTGTTGTGTGACCTTGGCTCTTGAGGAACAGGACATGGCCAAAGTCTCAGTCTGGGCCTTATTTTATTTATGAGAAGGCTCGCATGACCTATAGTAGGACTTATAAGGACCAAAAAGTTTCTGAATGCTCAAAAGTGTTCATTGATTGGAGCGATTTCCTTCCAGACCCTGACCGGTCACTTTTGGGCAAAGAGGCATTTAGCTGGTTAAATTATATCCACTGATTTAGCTTTGGTTGGACATTTTACATTGGTCGGTCCGTTTTGGTGACAAGTTTACATTAAGGAAAAAATGGAATGTACCTAGATTGACGAAAAAGTAAATGTGCATATATTAAATTGACCTTGATGTACTTCTTATGTAACATCAGCCAAAAGGGCTGCAGGGATAGGAAAATGAAAATACCATGTTACCGTGTGATAAATAGGATTCAATGGAGGACTCAATGATGCCACTTGAGAAATGCTTAAAAGCTTGACCATTTTCCTCAGTTAGTAAGTGTAAATGTTAAAAGCCTATAACAAGCCTACAATAAAGGACAAAGGATGAGTAACGATTGTCTGGAAATATCCAATTCACTCACTTTGGAAAAATCAAGTTTGATCACAATACATTTTCTTTGGCCTTGAAATATACTTTTAGATGAAGTAGAAAGTAATTCTGATTTTTCAACACTTTAAGGAAGAAAGGATTTTTTTTAAGGCTTTGTGAAGCCCAGATCAATATTTTAACCTGAGGGTTACGACGTCCCGATGTTTCACTGATTGTGATTATTCTAAAAATGATTTTGTTCTCGAACAGCAAAGTAATTACGACCTAAAAAATGCCGAGTGGAACTGAAATAAACGAAACATAAATGAAGAACAACATTGTGAATTGTGATGTTGTGTTTGTACTGAAGCACTCAAGCTTTATCCAACACCCTCTCCGCCAGTTTACAGTACAGTGGACAATTCTTAGTATTATTATTCTTAGTACTTTTTCAAGTAGAGTCAGATTAAGTGTGCAGTAGAAGCATGAGCCAAAAATATTGCCCCCCGGGTATGGAAGGTGGTAATACTGCAAGGGTTAATGGCAAAGATGGACTGGCCATTTGGGCACTGCAAAGCATTAGAGGGCCCACAGATTTCCACCATACATAATTATGGAGTTTATGTGCTCATTTAAGCGGGCGCCTAAGCCTTAACCCCAGAAAATTCTTATGTTGTACCTGTCTGTTGGGTTCTAGTCTTATGCAGGTGCTACCAAACAACCAATACGGATGGAATCGTAAACTAATTAAAATGGGATCATTGCATACATTGCATTCTCACATCCCTTCTGAACAAATCTGTGGATAATCATAGCAGAAGGGTTCCTATTAAATAACTGCTTCTCATAATGTACACCCTTAATCTATCCCTGGACTGTAGTCCTCTCTTCCTCTAAAAGTTTACAGTTTAACACCTTGAAGTATAATATCGACCACACACATGACAAAACACACACGATGAATGGAAAGACAGTTACAGATGTGTCCTTCCTTACCTTTCCTAATATCTCAACATATCCTGAGATCGGTGGTTTGAGATGACCAGCTTTAAGAAAAACATAATTTTGCGGTACTCTATCACGAGATGTCCATGCTATAGGTGTCTATGTGTGGTCACCCAGTGGCTGTGATGTGCGTTGTAGCCTGGTAAGGGTTTTGCTAGCATGTCGCAATATTGTTTTGGAATTGTTTCATGAGAAATTGAAACAAATCCTATTCTCTGGTTAAGGACAAATCTGTATATAGCCAAACTTGTGTTAGCAAAACCTCCAAGATTTACCCTATGATGTTCACTACAGTTGAGTAATTGGTTCATACATTTATGAGCTTTGTAAAAATTACCAATGAAGTTTCTTTTTTTTTTTAAAGGTGGCACAGTACAGTTTTTCACAATGTACCTAAGCCATGTACCCCAAAATAAATTGCATCAAAGTATCCCTCAGGGCTATGATCATACATCTGCACCTAGTCAAAGCACCTAGACAAGGTCAATGCGAATATGTCCTAGAGACATGGCATTGAGGATCTAGAATTTAGAGGTTTTAAGCATGTATGGGCAAGTTGACAAATAATCGTTCATCACACAATCGTTAATCGACACATACAGAGATGAAAAAAAAAAAATGGTAGCCCCCATAGAGAAGTAAAAAAAAGAAAAAAGTACAACACAAAAACACAAATAAATAAAATGTATTTTAGTAACATACTAAAAGCAAAAACATATAAAAAATTTTTTTTCGTGACACCTTCCCTTTAAGTAGATAGACACTGAAGATGATACATTAAGCTATAAGCGATATACATATTATAAGCAATCACGGCCTCTAACATGGTAACTTGTGAGTATTTACTGTGATCACCGAGCAGGGAAAAGATTTATGCATTGAATACAGCGACAATCTAGAACATGTATTCTACAACTATTATCCAAATTTGTGCAATTAACTGCAACTGAACTCAAGTCAGTAGCAGCATTGATTGGAGCAACATAATAATCACCATTAGTCAAACAGACATATGTTCTATTTAGAGTAGACATCAGTAGATAAATATAGCCCATTACATTCATTTTCTATTAGACACCACCATAAAAGAGCGGGTGGAGCTGTAGGGGCAGTCACATACATGAAACAATTCTTAGATTTGTACACAACGAAGATTCTGTTTTCTGTACCAAACTTTCCATTATTTTTACCATTGGTCAATGGAGAAACAGATCTCAGCAGAAAGCATTGATTGGCTTCTGTTAGGATCTGCTATGCTTTCCATTATAGTCCAAAAATAGACGTGTGACCCCAGTCTGAACCTCTAGTCTAAAGCTGGTCCTAAGGCCAGATTCACACGAACGAGTGCAAACTCGGACGTGTTTTTCACGTCCAAGTGGCACCCGTGCGGGTCGCGTTTTCACGGATCCCCATAGACTTGAGTCTATCGAGGGATCCGTGACAACGGAAGAAAATAGGACATGTTCTATCTTTCAACGAACCCTTCACATGGTTCGTTGAAACAACGGCTGTGGGAACGGCCCCATTGAAATACATGTGTCTGTGTGACGGCTGTTTTTTTAACGGCTGTCACATGGACGTATACTACGGTCGTCTGAATCGGCCTAAATGTAAGGATTCCACTTCCAAGCCAATGAATGCTGCAATCATTTTCAGGATGCACATCAGAAAAGGCCATTTTTGCCAAGATGAGAACCTTGACTATGCATCGGCCCATTACTTGGCCAATAGTTTTAACCTGCAACAAATTGCAATTTGTGATTTTTGCGGTAGAAAAACTGCAACTGAAAACTTGCAACTCAAAAATGTTCTATATTTTTTTGTTGTACAAAATAAATAAAAAGCTTTATACTTACCACCCCAGTAGGCTGGACTTGACATGGACAACAGAGGGACGCGGTGCCATGACTACGGAGAATGGGATTAGTTTAAGCTGTCTTTTTTTTCAACCGCTGCTTTCGGACATTCCGGCCCGAAAAACTGCTCCACAATTGCCGTTTTTTCGGCCGGAATTCTCTGCGGGCTCCAGGGCGGACACTTTGCCCTTTTACCACGGCCATACAGCTATGTCGACAGAAAAATATTTTTTTTTTTATAGCTCTTAGAATTGCTTGCCCATTAAAACCTTAAATAGGCTGGTCACTAAGGGGTTAAAGATACGCGAAATAATGACATATTCGGTAAAACCGCAGATTTTACACCAAAATAGGTTAAGAACGCTGTTTCCAATTGGTTATAAAATACAATATGTTTATCTTATTATTTGTTCCCTCTCATTTGCAATAATAAAAAAGAAGATTATAATACCATTAGAACGGGCCCATTTGTAGCGCAGATAAATGTGCAGGAAGGAAAACGGCAATTTGTATCAATAGGCAGTCGATAAGAGATTGTCAGGAATTTGGCTGAGGGCCATTTTCTACCCCAGCTCTCATACTGTACTAGTGAGCGTCAGCTTCAAGCCCGATGCTCCATGACACAGTGCAAATGTGCTCTGTACGAGTCCTGCCGGTGGCTTCATTAGTATTCCAGGGCAGTTCCACACGAAGACTTCGCCGGCCCACATTCTAATTGCTTTTGTTGCTGTTTCAACTGCCTATAAAACGAGACGACAATTGCCTCTTTTACATATTGTATTTCAGATTACTGTCCACCCAGAAAGCAATCTGTGTCTTTTTGTCAAACACGTACGGCTCTGATCTTTTTTTATGGGTGTATTTGTGATGTAAAAAAAATTGCAGTTTTTTTTTTCTTCTTTACCGTTTCCTCTTCACTAAGCGATATAATGACACTTTCTCCCTGTCGTCTTCTTCGCCGAGAATACCCTTCAAAGATTTGAGCCAGCGAGTTCATAGGATAACTACAGTGATAATAAGGACTAGTAGTGCGTGGTGTTTGAAGACCATCCGTCAGGTTAATGTTGGCCGGATAACATGACAACTCAATGAGAGCTTCATTAATGTATCACTTAAGAAGTCACTAAATATATATTGGAATGTACTTTATCTGAAAGGGTTATTAGTTACATTTGCAAATACTGCAAAACCTGTCTCCCATTTGCTACACAATGTTTCGGCCAAACCACCCACGAAATACTCAGATGGGCCTCATGTATGAAAACTAATAAGATCTGGAGGTCTGGACCCACGGCAGCCAATCCGATCACGGCATTCATGTTTAGATCTGCTTTGAAAAAAAAAGAAGCTGAAATCTGATTGGTTGCTGTGTGGAACCCCTCTGGTGTTTTTGCTTTTGTCATGTTTTCAGTCATAGCTTGGCCTTCCTTCATCTGGGGCAAATATTTAATTTGCTGGTCTAACTCCATATTAAAATTCCTTGGCCAAGGCAAAGTGGCTTGCTGCTGAACCCTGGCACTCGATAACTGGGGCACTAGCCTTGCCAGCCCCCTCTAGCTTCACTGCTGTCTATAGGAAAGACCAGTGAGTGTAGCATATGGAGGGTCAGTGTATTGTATTGCAGGTTGAATGTCATGTGACTAATTCACAATGCGTAGATACATCTACTGAAATGGTGGTCACCCAGCTAGGAAGCCAAGTGGTTGCTAGGCTACCAGAACTAAAACAGGTGGCAAAATATATTGCAATGATAAATGGGGGACAAGATACAACATGAGGTGTGTACTATTAATCAAATTTTTGGCATGCAGTTATTTCAGAGGCTTTAACCTTTAAAGATATTATTATATTACATGCAGAACTGTGTTAGGGCAAGATTGCTAGTCACGGCTGGCAGGGCTTACATGAAAAACCTGGTACCCCTCAATTAAAGGGGAGAACCCAGCAGCAAGTGTTTAATTTCCCTGCAGTGCCACCGCAGGGGAAATAAAGCATTACATGATGCACCCTTGAAATCAATGTAATATTCTTGTAATGCATGGACATGCTTGGTCCTCCACAGAGAGGGACACTCTTCAAGACAAATTGATGGGGACCCTGACTGAGGGAACCTCCCCTCCTATTAAATATATTATATATAATAAGGTATTTGAAAATGGGTTTTCTAAACTAGACAACACCTTTATTTAATTATTTCAGACTTAGTGTATATATGACCCGGGACCCCCACCGAATGCTGAAACATAATGGTCTGCATGATGTGCCCAAACCCTCTTGGCTCTTGTCTGAGATTTTCATAACTTGAAAATTCCACCACCACACTACATGAGAAGCACCATTCATTACAATGGAATTAAATAAGTGCTCGGGGACTATATTGATCAGATACTACATAAGAGAAGCAGAGAAAGTATTGCACTCCCGTATTTTAGCTGCTTGATATTCAGCAACTTCCAGAGAACACTTTTAGGGAATATTGAGCAAAGATTACAGTTTAAGCTCATTGGTTGGGAAACCCAAAATCTATGTTTCACAAACTTCTCCAGAGATGTAATTTATTTTATGTGAGTGATAAAAAGAATACTAAAGAAGAAATGTTTACAAAAGGAAAAGATACTGACATAATAAATTATCAGTGTAATGTACGGCAGATATCTACGCTTCATCTTTATCCATTTACAACATCTGTTAAAGCACAGGAGACTTAGCATCATTATACAGTATATGTACAGTATCCTCATCCCATGCGTCCTACATCCAGCCAGAGGTTTATTACCAGAGCTGCAGCTTTCTATAGTCAATCACACATATACAGAGACCCAGAGAGAGGCAAAGAGAGAATTCTTTATCAGCTACATTTGAATTGTAAATATTCCATGGTCCCGGGTTAAATTCTAATTGCAGCAAAGCTGCAGATAAAATACAGTATCTATCCATCTATCTATCTATCTATCTATCTATCTATCTATCTATCTATCTATCTATCTATCTATCTATCTATGTCATATCTATCTATCTATCTATCTATCTATCTATCTATCTATCTATCTATCTATCTATCTATCTATCTATCTATCTATCTATCTATCTATCTATCTATCTATCTATCTATCTATCTATCTATCTATCTATCTCTGCAGGAGCGGTGCTGCGGTGGTGGTGGCCGCCATGCGGTGCTGCAACCGATATTAAAGAGGTCGCTGTGAAGTGGCAAGTGGGCTTATACAGTTTGATCAAAATGTTAACAAAGAACCTCATGTTCATGTTTATAAATTATGCCTAGCTCTCAGATCAACGTATATATTGTGGATTGTGCGGTTGATGTCTAGTTTCTCACAATGCAAATAAATAAATATGCATTGCTGCTGAATCTACTTACAATTGTGAGGTTCTTAGTGCACATTTTGATCAAATTGTGTGAGCCCATCTGCCATGACAAGGCAACCTCTATAAGGTGGGTCCCTACACTGCACATACACCCATTTATTTATTTATAGTGTTCAGCTTACATTAGTGTTTGCAGTGTGCTGTCACCATTTTCTTATGTGCTGTATAAATTTGCAGTCACAGGCGTTCTTGCACCTGTATACATGTTTTGTTTCATTTTGTTGCAATGTGCTGATCAAACTTTTGTTTCTTATGTATTGCATATATGTGGGGTTAGTGACTGTCTCCATTTTTTCATCTTGCACTCCTCCCATTCTACCCTGGGTGATTCTAATTAGTTTACTGCTGCCAGATATTTGTAGGCTTAGTCCAAGTTCTGGGTGTATGTGCAGCGTAGGGACCCACCTCATAGAGGTCGCCTTGTCGTGGCAGGTGGGCTCACACAATTTGATCAAAATGTGCGCTAAGAACCTCACTATTGTAAGTAGATTCAGCAGCAATGCATATTTATTTATTTATTTATTTATTTATTTATTTATAGTGTTTAGGGGGCATTGGTGTTCGCATGAGAAAGGATCATGCTGGGGCTGAAGTGTCACACTTTTTTTTATGGGTGAATAAAACACTTTTTTTCACTTGAAAACTATGGTGTGGAGTGCTGCCTATCTTCTTAATATCTATCTATCTATCTATCTATCTATCTATCTATCTATCTATCTATCTATCTATCTATCTATCTATCTATCTATCTATCTATCTATCTATCATCTATCTATCTATCTATCTATCTATCTATCTATCTATCTATCTATCTATCTATCTATCTATCTATCTATCTATCTATCTATCTATCTATCTATCTATCTATCTATCTCCATACTGCACGTACCCACATTTAAAACCCAAGGACTTTTAAGCCCTACCTTTAAAATTACCCAGTAACACCCCCTTTTAATACTAATTTAGTTACTCTTGCTGGAAATCTCAGAGAAAAGAGTCAGAAGTGTCAGGATTCTCAATACACATGACGTCCAGGCTGGATGGTCATGTGTATTCACTATCAGGACAACTTGATCAACGTTAATCTAGTTTCCTGATAATGAATACACATGACCATCCAGCCTGGACGTCATGTGTATTGAGAATCCTGACACTTCTGACTCACAATAGAAACGAAATCTCGTTTACCTCGTAATCTCGCGAGATTACGAGTGGCTTGCTGCAATCTCACAGAAAAGATTCAGAAGTGTCAGGATTCTGAATACACATGACGTCCAGGCTGGATTTCATGTGTATTCATTATCAGGACACTTGTGTATGTGGCTGCACATCGTTCTAGTAAGAACGCTGCGCTGCTTGTAAATGAATGGAGAGGAGTGTATGACACTGACTGGTCACGGATTGGTCAGCGTCATACACATAAACACGCCCAGTTAAAAACACAATACACGCCCAGTTGGACATAACGGAAAAAAAAACGCCAAGTTGTCCATTTCAAAGCTCATTTGCATATATATAAAATAGCTCATAACTTGGCCAAAAATGAACGTTTTACAAAAAAAAAAAAAACTTTACTGTAATCTACATTGCAGCGCCGATCACATGCAATAGGAGATAGGGATTTGAGAATCTGGTGACAGAGCCTCTTTAAGCACTGCCTAGTAACAATCGTTCTTGAAAAGTTATTTTGACAGTTTTCCCTTGAAATCATTCGGATTTGCCTGGTCTCAGAGAACCCCTTTAGTATAAAGGAAACATTAGATGGACCACTGATAAAAAAATTCTTGGCTGAATTTCCGCATAGAGAATGGAATGAGATCTAGTCTAATCTTTAGTCTTTATCTATTGTATGCTACTGTTTTTCTATATTTGTGTATATACTGCTCAAGAGCAGGTATAGGGTTACCATTTATTATACAGTAATAGCCAATTAAACAAATAATAAGCTTAGGTCAAGATGCTCTGAATCAGCAGTGCCCGCTGTAGTTATATATCTGTATATGAATACATTTTAAGTATGTATACAAAAGGTCATACACAAAAGGGCACAAAGCAGAACATAATAAGCATGTTACCAGTAACACGATATATGAACAGATATAATAAATAACTCACATGCGTCTTGTCACTAGTCCCTGCCAGTAATTTCTCATGCATGAGACAGAAATGCATTATATAACGTGAGTTTCCAGAGCAGCCCCAACACCTAATGCATCATTACTTGGAGTAATTTGTTTATGCATATAGTGGTTTCCAATAGGATTAAGCCAGATAAGCAATATTACATAAAGTCTATGATTTATATCACCATCTATGATCATTGTTTTGTAATCTAATCTCAAATAGTTTACTCTAGGAAAAAAAAAATACATAATTATAAAAGGGGACAGCCGCTTTGGACAGTCTGTTTTGTCATACAATCCTCTGAAAATTAGCTGACCACAAGTGATCGTCTGTAATCTACAGACAACCTGTAATCTGCAGGCAAGCGTTCAATTCCTCTGCAGCACAGCCACAGGAGAAATAAAGCATTACATGGTGCCCATTGAAATAAATAGGATGTTAATGTAATGCATAGACAGGCCGGGTAAAACATAGAGAGATACTCTTTGTAGCTGCTCTTCCCGCTGGCTCATTGGTGGAGGTTTTGTCTAAGCAACCCTCTCTATCAGTTCAAAATTCCCTAGGATATTATATAATGGGTTTTCTAAACCGTACAAACCCTTTAACAAGCAACCCTTACCAAGGATAGGCATTTTTTGCTGCGTTTTTTTCCACCGGCGCTCAATGACCGCGGCCAAAAAGCGCAGCAAAAAGCGCTGCAAGAAACGCAGCAAAGAAAGTGCAGGCAGGGCAAAATCTGCCACAAAAAAGAATTTTGAGGCAGATTTTTCTGCCTGCAAAAAACTCTGTGTGAACATACCCTTATTAATAACAACAACAATATATAATTGTTCTTCCATATAAATATATGACTATAAATAGGTGATATAATAAAGAAAAGTCCTTTTGCTGATGTACAGAAGTGTTAGGCTGTGACTACCTTGGACTGCAATATAATGTGATTTTAATTGAACCGTTTGTCTTCCTATTATGTTTTTATTGCTCACTCCTGCCTGTCACTAACATATACTGAATGTGTATGAACCATAAAACATATTATGTCAGGTGGCAGAAAAGAAACGAATAGTTAAATCAATTTAAAAAAATAAAAAAATAAAAGATCGACAGATTAGATGTTTATTTGTATTTTTTTACGTTTTTGCCCCTTTATTTGACTGAACAGACAAAAACATTTCTGGATATAGCAGTGTTTTCACAGAGACAACTATATGCCATGGAGATTCAAAGCGAAAAGAAAATCCCACTTTGGCGCTGTTCATCATTGTAGTTCGTTTGTTGCGATCCTCACTCGATCACTCAAATTGGCGATATCTCATGAACAGAACGAGATGGGACCATCTGCATATACTGTAGATCCAGGTTAGAACCTGGATCTATATGCAGACGGTCCCATCTCATTCTGTTCATGAAATATCGCCAATTTGAACGATCAAGTGAGGATCGTAACAAATCAACTACAAAGAGGAACAGCGCCAAAGAGGGATTTTCTTTTCGCTTTGAATCTCATTTATCTCTGTAATGGAACCCATGTGGTCCCCATACGAATCCCGAGCTGCAGTCCTCGCCACACAGATATACGCTTCAGGACGCTGTGCTCCAAGCTCCTAGCACAACATCATCAGGTGAGCACAACTCAAATACCCCTAACCCTATCTCCAGAAATCCTTTGGGATGATGCGCTATGTGCCATATCCTGGCCTTTTCAGGATAAACTAGAAAGCCGAAAGGAAACCGGACTCCCACAGAGCTTTTATCACTCAGACTTCGGACCTTGTGGACTTGACATTGCAGTTTACATAATACTAGAAGCTCCAACATGTAGGACACATAGAGACAATGGTGTTACTCAGTGGCGGATTATAATATAGGCGTTTCGGGCGGCCGCCCGGGGCACAAGCTTTTAGGGGGCCCATCGCAACCCGAAACGCACATCATTTTAAATCCGGTCGGACTCACTAATGGCCGTTCACAAGAAGCGCCGCTAATGGCCGTTGAGAGGGAGGGGCAGGCGGACTGCAGCAGAGGGCAGCGCAGTGCTGATGAGGAGGAGGGGGATGGATATCAATTGCTGGATAGGACTAGCAGACGTGCGTCTGCTAGCCGTGGTAGAACACGCCCCTCTGACGCTTCACGTACCGCCAGTGAGGAATAGACGAGAAGGGCGGTGGTCGAGCAACGAGGAGGTTAGTGTTCATGTTCGTCTCCATCTTAATTTACATCTAAGTGACTCCAGAGGACTCCATGAAGGGGGAATAACCCCCCATCCCATCCCCCATAGAGCTCTCAGGATTTCAGTATTTATTATACAGCAGGGGGGGTTTGAGCGGTGTAACTCACTGCAGAGGACTCTATGGGGGGACAATAATTTCCCTCCATAGACACTCAGCAGTGAGTTACACGCTCAAATCTCCCTGCTGTATAATAAATACTGAAATACTGAGGGCTCTATGGGGGATGGGATGGGGGGGTTATTCCCCCCTTCATGGAGTCCTCTGGAGTCACTTAGATGGTTAGAACCCCCCTCCCCCATTCAGTATAATCCCCCCTTCTCATAGAGCCCTCACTAGTTACTAATATATTACAAGGGTAAGTCAAATTGTCTGACTTCTGGGGGCTGTATAGGGGGGTCTGAGCGACGGGCTCTATGGGGGGGGGCTACCCCCCCCCCCACAGAGATGTCAGAATCAGACACTCAGACCTCCCTATAGAGCCCCCAGAAGTCAGACAAACTCACCTCCCCTTGCAATATAATCCCCCCATACAGCCCTCAGTTTTCCCATAAGAAAAATGTATGACATATCCACCATCCATAAGTCCCATAAAACTGAATGATGGTTACGGAAGCAGTGTCTCTCGCCGACTCCCTCTGATCACTAAAACTAAGCGGCGGAAGCACTCGTGTGAGCGCTGAGCCACTTGGTTTCTGTTTCCGGAAAGCTGAGCAGCTTATGTACGGGCTCATAGAAAGTCAATGAGCCCGTACACCGCTACTTTGGCTTTCCGGAAAAAGCCAAACAGAAATGAAGTGGCTCTTTGCTCACATGAGCGCTTCTGCCGCTTAGTCTCCGCACCCGGACCCCCACCCATCAAAAGTTCTGACATGTCACTATGACATGTTAGAAGTTTGTTAAAAATTGACTTACCCTTTAGGCCTCATTTACACGAGCGTGTGCGTTTTGCTCACGCAAAAACTGCGGCGTTTTCCGTGCGCAAAAGGCACTTAACGGCTCCATGTGTCATCAGTGTATGATGCGCGGCTGCGAGATTTTCGCGCAGCCGCCATCATTATGACTAGAGATGAGCGAACTTCTGAAAAGTTCGGTTCGGCTAGTTCGCCGAATTTCACGAAAAAGTTTGTTTCGGACCGAACCTGTCACTTCCGTGCGCCGAGCATGCTACTGTCCAGGGTGCTGATAGAGTTAATGGGCTGCACTAACTCTTTCAACAACCTTGACAGTACATGCTCGGCGCACGGAAAATACAATTTTAATGTAATAAAAAAAAAAAAAAATACGTTCATACTTACATTCCTCCTGTCCGGCCTCCAGCGGTGACGTGTCATCCATGTCGCCGCTGCAGCCAATCACAGGCTGTAGTGGCGGTCACGCACGTCAGGATGACGTCAGAAGGCCGGACTCCAGGGATGACGCTTCATCCCACGTGACGGCCTCTGCAGCCAATCACAGGCTGCAGCGGCCTCTGCAACCAATCACAGGCTGCAGCGGCCTCTGCAACCAATCACAGGCTGCAGCGGCCTCTGCAGCCAATCACAGGCTCCTCTCCTGAAATACTCTGTGCTGCCTTAAACTCTGTGGACAGGTCAGGATCCTGTTTCTTTTAAATGCTGCTGGGGAACCCGCTCGATCCATTATATAAGGCTGCGCTACAGTGCAGCATTTAAAAAAAAACAGGATCCTGACCTGTCCACAGAGTTTAAGGCAGCACAGAGTATTTCAGGAGATGAGCGTGCAGATTCAGTGCTGCTGTAAACTCTGCTCTTACCATTACGTAGCTCAGTCTGTTACCACTCCTCCACTCCTGTCCTCAATAACACCTTCAAATGATTGGCAAGTCACCACGTAATGGTAAGAGCAGAGTTCACAGCAGCACAGAGTATTTCAGGAGAGGAGCGTGCAGATTCTGTGCTGCTGTGAACTCTGTGTGAGGGGGGCCCAAGTTGTATCAACAGCCCAGGGCCCATGGTACACTTAATCCGCCACTGGTGTTACTCACTTTGCCCAGGTCCCACGTTACTCTACTGTCTCTCCTCTTCCATGACACCCGGCCTGATGACATCATCTAGTTGGGAAATTTAAACCAATTATTTTCTAATTTCCCTTTCCTGAGTGTTTTGAACTCTAGCCCTAGTGTCACTGTCTCCGACCTCGCATTGTTCACGACCTTGTACTTGTGGATTTATCTTCGTTATTTAACTGCTGTCTCCTAACCCTTTACTATATTTTTGACCTCAACTTCTGCCTTCTCACTGTTGGAGCTTATTCTGACCTTCGTTCCTAACTTTTGACTAAGTCTGATCTTGTCCCCTATAACTGAATGTCTTAGAACATGACCTCGAGAATGCAGAAAGTCCATATCTTCATGATGGGATCAGAGGTGAAGACAAAGTCTCAACTAGACTCCATACCCCATGTAAGCCTGAATGAATCCAATTGTGGTCAAAGTTGTAACTAGGCTTTCATTCAACCTGGGCAAAAGTTCCGTTTTTTGCCCTATCCCTGTTTCTAAATACCCTGGCCAAGGCAGTGTGGTTTGGTGGTGTCCTCCTTGAACCCGTCACTGAGAGTTTTCTACTTCAACTATAACTGATGAGTTCCTTACCTCTAGTCATGCTGTGTCACGTGGGGCTGAGTGTATGCATACAACATTGTCCAGGTATGAAATGAATGATGACACCAATTATACAATAATGATAGCTATAAAGCAACAAAGTTATAACTACATCCACTCTCCTGCCCATGACAAGTTCCATAACAGCTAATAATTACTTTTACCACTCAGCAGACGTGTGGTGACCTCTATCTGATCTACATGTAATTTCTTCAACACGTAAGATATGAACTGTGAACATGCCCTGTATTAGTTTATACAGTCATAAAGCAAAAATACACACATACAATAAAAAAATAAAAATAAAACACAGATAAAAACAGATCCACATGTAGATAAAGATAAAGTCCATAATAGATTATCCACATCACATATTATATTAGGGCCCTCTCATGTGTCATGCTTGTGGGGCTTTTTCTACATAGGACTTTTTTTTTAACCAAAATGGATCATTGGGTCAGAAGGAGATATGTACGTTTTTTATTACATGATCACATCTTGTCTTGACAGAGCGGGATGTTCTCATTCCAGCGGCTCTTCACTTTGGTTCACAAAGGAAAGTCCTTAGCAGGGGACTCACCTCTAGGATGCTATTATTCCCTAATAGGTCATATGGAAAGGGGTTAATTTTCTGGGACAACCCAATTAAACCAGTCGCAGATGTCAATATTTCACCTGATCCAATACTGTTTATCATCTGGAAACTCTTTAGGAACCCTAAATGCCATAGAGAAAATAATTTCCATAATTGGGTCATACATTTTTTTGATCCAATGGTTGTATATATGCTACGTAAAATCTGAAGTCCACTTCAGTTGAAATTATTTGTTTTTGTGCCATGGGACATAACTACTATTGCCAACTATCATCATTGACAATCAGGCTGCCAGTGATATCCATTACTTCTATGGCCAACCTTCAGCTTTGTCTAAACTTGACCATAGACCTTAGACCAGTGGTGGCCAAGTGGTAGATTGTGATCTACCAGTAAACCTCAGAGCAGGACCAGTAGATCTTAATGTTAGTCTGAGCTCCAGATGGCTTAGACACAGAAGTGACAAGACTTGCTCCTCGTAGATCCATGTTTCAGTGTGCCTGTCACCCCCATCATCTTCATACTGTATAGTGACCTTCTGTATGTCTCAATCAGTGACATTCGCTAGTTTGGGTCTTACACACTCCCTGAAGGCTCATATATCTTCTAGGACAGAGCAGGGGAACAGGTCAAACATATATGTAGAAGAAATGCTGTGGAGCAAGTGCAACAAGTAACTGCGGCTGCTATCTCTGCTATGGAGCCAACGGGACATCTAAAAAGTTCCAAGAAAAAAAAAACGAGGGATACGCCCCATTGTCCACTGCTAGATCACTTAACCCAGGCTTTATAAAAAGTAGATCCCATAGTGAAAAAGTTTTGCCACTTCTGTATTAGGCATCCCTTGGCAGATTTATCCAACTTCGGTGGGATCTTCCAACAATTGAATGTCTATGGCCCGGCATAGACATTGTTGACAGATTCCATAAAAATGTACTGTACCTACCAATGTATCTCTGAAATCTAGGGGCACCCTAACAACTTCAGGGATAGGAAATAAGCTATAGTTCCCTGCAAGTTCAATGAAGCCTCTTTAAGACTTTTTTTCTGAGTAAATTAACCTGGAATCTCTTAGATCTGTATGTGATTTATTATATATAATTCCTTCATTCAATTTCTATCAGGCAGATCATTTCCTAGAGGAACGTTTGACGAAACATGATGAGGTCTTATCATTAGTCATTCGCTGGTTATTGGAGGAGAACAATATATAAGTTGTCTTCGGCTTTTAACAAGGATGCCTGTTATCGTCTTCAGAGGAAGCCCGGCTCTCATCTATGAACCTGATGCATATCGCTTGTTTGATCCCTGGTTTCTTATCTGCTGTAGCTACTAGTGATAAGGAAAATAATCTGAAAGCAGAAACCAGTTAAGACAATAATGAAGGCCTGTTTTCTGAGACAGTACAGAAGATGTCTTTGCCACTGGCAAAGTTGGGCAAATACTTTGTATGTCTTGCAATAACTTTCTTCCATTCCATGTTTCATTTGCCATTTCACATCTGCTCCAATTACGACAGGCGGTGAGTGCAGGAGGTTAGCGGAAAAAGTTTCTGCTATGAATTTCGTTTTATGTGCAGAACATGGATACTTAAGGATTTCTAAGCTCCTCGTTGAAGACCTCCCGAGACACGGCTCTTAAACCACTCACAATGCAACTTTTAAACTTAAAGTGAACCATTACTGGGAGACTTCTGGGCAACGCCAATGCAAAGCTTTGTCTCAGTACTTTGGCAATAATCCATAGTCTCTTTCCCATAATAAACAGAATACTCGGCTGGACATAAATCACGGCTCGTGATGTAATTTACAGATTGAGAAAGTCCCATGTAATGAATGGGAAAGTTTAATGGGATTTTTTGTTCTCTCTTATGGCTATGTATTAACCGTAACCTCTTCTAAAGGACAGTGTTTTTTTTTTTCCCCTCCTTTTTAAATCTAAATATTTTATATGTATTATCTATTGGAGAGGGTTTGTTGAAATACAAATGTAGGAGAACTGGTTTTGTCATGTAACTCTTTGGGGCTTCGGGTGGGTTCATTTCCAGTCCTATGTAAAAGAACAGATTAGATATTTCATATATCATGATGAGTTGTGTTAGTGATAAACTCAGCACTGCTGCATCTGACAAAATCAGGGTTGCTCCATTTCTATGTAACCCCAACCTTCACAGAGTTTTTTTTTTTTAGATATATAGAAATGTCTTATAGCATTTGACCGCGGCATTTAAGGTCTTAAACGGCCGGGATTTGAGGTTTCTCCGATCTTAGCCATTGCAGCGGGAGCCCGGCGGTCAGTCACCGTCGGGCTCATGCGGCGATTGTGCAGGCACAGCTTCTGTGCCCGCACGATCTCCTTCACGTACATGCAGGGCAGCATGCGCTAATGGCTGCATTCTTCGCCGTGCATCTATATGTGATTACATGCCAACGGGTTAAAGGGGTTGTCCAGTCCCTAAAAATGTATGGCCTATCCTCAGGATAGGCCATCAATAGCTGATGGGTCGGGATCCTATTCCCGAGACCCCCGCCAATCAGCTGTTTTGAAGGGGGTGCAGTACTTGTACGAGCGCTGCTTCCCCTTCATTTCTTCTTGCTCTCTGTGAATCGTCGACACGCATTTAGCGGCGATGCATTTTACTTCAATGGGAGAAAAGGCTGAAATACCTGTGAATCGCCGCTACATCTGTGTCAACGATTCACAGTGAGCGAGAAGAAATGAAGGGGAAGACCCAGACCCATCAGCTATTGATGGCCAATCCTGAGGATAGGCCATCAATTTTTAGGGACTAGAAAACCCCTTTAATGTACATAGAAATAATTCCTAATAATAATAACACATTTCCTAATGAAAATAATAATATTAAAATAAACATTTTTTAAAGGGCCCCCACTTACCAGGGGTCATTTATAATTCTGGTGTTTTCTTACGTACTAATGGGGCCCCTCAGGCACCAGGGCCCATATGCTTCTGCTACACATCTTATAGCTACACCCCTGCCTAGGAGTTGTCACTCAGCTTTCTTTGAAAAACACCTCTCCATGTTGTGATTTTTAAAAATAAAATATCATTCTAATTTCCTATTGGCACTAGACTACTGTACAGATGTAGCAGAGCTAAACAATTGTATGTGCAGAGTTACAATAATAATAATAATAATAATAATAATAATAATAATAATAATAATAATAATACAACAAAAAAAAAAAAATAATAATAATAATAATAAAAAAAAAAAAAAAAATAATAATAAAAATAATAAAAGTCTGAAGTTCAACCACAGCAGGGGCATAACTAGAGTGCAAAGTTTGCAGTCACATCCAGATCCTGGAGCCCGAGGAGCCCAAAGGAGTAGACCAGTAATATTAATGATTTGTCATAGTTGGAGGTCGTGCTACAGATTTTGTATTGGGGCCCAGGACTTTTATTTAACCCCTCTGAAATACATCATTATACAGCATCATGACGATCTGACAAACTTAGCACTGCTACATATGATAAACGTAGTTTTGACCCACTCAGCTCTGCTACATTTGTACATCCCAAAGTTATTATAGAACCAAAAGCAGCCTAACCCGGGGCAGTCGATAGACTGTCATCAGATGCATCACATAGCCATCCAGATGACAAGCAGAAATGTGCTAGATCTATTTTCAGCAGTCTCATTTACTATGCAGATTGTTGAAAACCTCAATTGGCATTTGTCAGTAGCAATTCTGTTTTGCAGGAGATAATTTAGCGAGAATGGGAAATCTGGTGGAAAGTTACTGCCTTTGAGGAAGGTTATCAAAATAAAAAGCCAGCGCTATATCCTATGGCTTCTCTTCTGACCTCCAACATGAAATGAGATGCGAGGTCTGGCCTTGCCTTTGGCTTATACAGAAGATGTGGACCTTTCGCCTGTCCGTGATATGTTAGCAATTAATTTTCAAAATTACGCCAAATTCTATGTATGAAAAGATTTGGAGTGTAGTGTATCTCTCATTTCAGACATAAGGTATAAAGCCAATATATGCTTTCAACTTTGTTTTTGTCTCACAGCTGAGGGTTTGTTACAATAGGATCCAGCCTAGACAACACATCAGCAGCACAAAGCTCTCTCCTCTCGTGATAGCGTGTTATCATATAATGAAGATTAAATGTATCAGCCTGGAGTCCACTCTATTAACTCATAGAGGGCTGTCTGGACTGCATACATTGTAGCAAACCCTCCAGCTGTGAGACTTATTAGATCTGAACAAGTTTTCATTCATTGATGTAAACTGGAATGAGCCCATTGACAGCAAGCAGAGATATTCTTATTATGCAATGAATGAGCTTTATTTACATCAAATAGGAAACCCCCTTTAATGTGAGACATCCACATAACTAGATGAGTAACAAAAACTGTAATTGGGGCAGCTGAACAGAAGGGACTGCTGACTCCCGGAGGACTGTCCTCAAGGCCAAAATGAGACATGATGGAGAGAGGAGGAGGGGGATGCAGCTGCAGCTTCTGATTTAAGATTAGTGAAACAGAATAAGGGGGAGAAAGAAGGGGGACGATCAGGAAGAAGACATCTGATCTGTGGACATAGCACAGTTCCCAACCGTCCTATTTTTCATGGGATTGTCCCATGAACGGGTCACAAAGTAGGACATTTGTGTTAATTTGCGTAAAAGTGGGCATTATCTGGATGTTTCATGGGCGTTCCCACGCATATCGGAAAATGAAAATGTCTGAAAATGTCCCATAAATGGAGATGCAAATGTTGGGACGTATGCAGTTCTTACCTCCTGCCAGGGGAGGAGAATATGTGTATTTGCACAAACCAGTAGAGGAAAGAAAAAGACCCAAAATACTGTGTGCAGGTTGCGCAAAACATTTGTGGCTGTACTTCAATATATAACTACATTTGGGACCAGCCTTTGGGGTTTGTGAACTGTGCGGGCATCACCTGTCACTACTGAAGGGGGAGCCATTGATTACCCAGAGGTCCCTGATTTATTGATTGGGTATTGTCACTTGGACTACTTACGCCAATGTTATTTGGCACTGTATGACTGTATTATTTGGGCAATATATGTTACACCATAAGCGGAGGTGTCAACAGAGGGTACTGCACAGGGCACCAACCATATTATGGCCGACCCTGTGTACAGCTGCCTAAGGAGTATTTGTTTTATTTGAGAGGTACCCTTTAAATAATTGGCTGTGCTGTTCTTGGCGTCTGTGATATCATCACCATCAAAAAAGCTAAAAACTTCAGAAGGGTTTCGTGAGGAAAAAGGTTAAAAAGACATTTGTTTAGCAGTAGACTAGAGTTATTATGTATGCATGTCACAGATATAATAAAACCAGCGCTACGCACAATATATGAACCATAAAAAGTAATATAATCACAATGTAAGTAATGTTTTATTTCTGGTCACACAGGAATTGTCTGCATTTCAAAAATGGTAAAGTGGCAGGGATATAAAAAACATGAAAGATTGGCCCTAAAGTACCAATTCTTCTATGTTCAAAAATCCATTAATTAACAACCAAGAGAGTCATTATACAGATAGATGCAGGCGGAGACAGGGACTACAAATGAAGGAGCGCGGTTTACATGGAAAGTCGAAGGAAGAGTCAAGACGAGACAAAAATGGGTTAAAGGACGAGCTTATAAATCTGTCAAAATCACAAAAACACTCACAGGAGATTACATTAGTGTCAAATACCGGCCATGGCTGTTATGTCTTATACCAGCTTTTTAGCAGCCTGAACCCCTCAAAATGGCCTCCATATGTCTCCAAAAACCTGAGTGCTAACCCCGCGGCCCCTAAAATCAAATATTTATCCTCACTCTGGACACAGACATAACACCAACAAATGTTCCGGTGCTGAGTTCATTCTATAATAAACACATTTTCTCCTTTTTACTACAGTAAATTATGATGGTTTTGTTCTGTTCCGTAGACCTTGAAATGATGTTTTTCTTGAAGCTATGACAAGTATTTTTATGGAAATGTTCGTAGGCCTTAAATGTTCTATATTTTTCAGAGTTAATTTTTTTTTTTGTAATGGAAACTTTTTAACCTCTTCACGCAAAATCCAATAACTTTACGTGATGAGGGTTAAGGGGAAGTATGGAGCGAGCTCACGGGCTGAGCGAGTTCCATACACAGCGGGTGACGGCTGTCACACGCAGCTGACACCTCCCTGCAATGAGCAGAATCAAAGTTCACTTTGATTCCGCTCGTTTAACACCTTAAATGCCGCGATCAATCGCGACCGCGGCATTTAAAGTGTTAGAATCAGGGGTCGCCCCCTCAAACACGCGATCGCACCCCCCCCCCCTGTGGCACGATCGGCCGGTAACAACAGTTGTTATGGCAGCCTGAGGGCCGAACAAAAGCCCCCAGGTCCGCCATCATTGTACTCCAGGAGACTGGACTCCAGGAGACTGTCAGAATCACAATATATCACAGTATATCACAGTATATCATGCAAGCGATCCAACGATCGCTGCTTCAAATCTCCTAGGGGGAGTAATAAAAAAAGTAAAAAACAGTTAAATAAAGATTTTTGTTATGTTCCAAAAACAATAAAGTATTAAAAGTTCAAAAAACCCCCCTTTTCAAATTTTTCCCCTAAATCAATGTTAAAAAAATAAAAGTTAACATAACTGGTATCACCGCATCCGTAAAAGTCCGAACTATCACAATATAGTGTTGTTTAACTCGCTTGGTGAATGCTGTAATAAATATATATATAAAACACGCAAATTGGTGTTTTTTGGTCACCTTAGTGCTAAAAAAAAATTAAATAGAAAATGATCAAAAAGTCGCATATACCCCAAAATGGTATCAGTAAAAACTACAGTTCGCCCCGCAAAACTTAAGCCCTCACATCGCTAAATTGATAGAAAAATAAAAAAGTTATGGCTCTCAGAATACGGCGACACAAAAGTTTTTTTTAATTTAGCAAATGGTTTTATTTTTTGTAAAAGTGGTAAAACATAAAACAAAACATATAAATGTGGTATCGCCGTAATCATATCAACCTATAGAATAAGATGAATATGTAGTTTTTACCGCCTGATGGATGCCGTAAAAACAAAACCCCCCAAAAAATGACGCAATCGCTTTTTTTTGCCCATTTCACCCCACAATTTTATTTTTTCCAGCTTCCCAGTACATTATGCAGTACAATAAATGGTGCCATGAAAACTACAACTTGTCCTGGATAAAACAAGCCCTCGTATGGCGATATAGACGGAAAAATAAAAATATTATAGCTTTTGAAATGTGGGGAGAAAAAAACAAAAGTGAAAATTTGAAAAAGGCCTGCGTCCTGAAGGGGTTAAAGCAGATCTGTCAGGTCTCCTCTCTGAGGGCAGCAGAGGATAGAGGCGGAGGCGCTGAGTTTGGGGATATATAGTTTTTTATGATTTGATTCAGTATTTTTATGTAAAAAGTTGTTTAAATGCTGCCAGGACTCATAGAGAAAGCCTGTGAGTCCTACATTCCCCGCCCACACAGACTGATTAACAGCTCTTCCTGTATATTTACATAAACAGTAAAAGCTGTTGATCACTCTGTGTGGGCGGGGATATCAGGACTCACAGGCTTTCTGTATGGCAGCAATTAAACAGCTTTTTACATGAAAATGCTGAACTAAACCATAGAAAATTATATATCCCCGAGATCAGCGTCTCCCCCTCTATCCTCTGCTGCCCTCTGAAATAGACCTGACAAATCCACATTAACGCATAAATGAGTATAGCTCATGAAAGTCATTTATTTCCATGATCTATTTATAGATGGAAGCAATTAGGACATATGTATGAACACAACATTAGGAGTATTTTTTGAGAATATCCAATTTCTATAATTCTGTTCCTAAAACTTGGGCACATGAAGCTTTCTGGCCAAATTTACAATGTAAAGCTGTCCATATAATTTTCTGAACAGCATTGTAGAACTCAACTCCACATCACTGCTGTGACAGCTACACTAAGAAAACGTTGTGCCCAGAAAAGTGATTGTCACCCCACCCACTTACTAGAAAACTTGTATTGCAATTAGGAAACTACAGAGGGAGTTTCGTTAAGACTAGAAGATTTGAACCAAGATTGTTCAGTATGGATTTTGTCTCAAGGTAGAGGGATGATTGAATTTAAAGAGCAGCTAAAGGTTTGACAAACTTCTGACATATCATAGTGACATGTCAGAAGTTTGGATTTGTGGGGGTCCGAGCACTGAGACCCCCACCAATCGCTAGAACGAAGCATCTGAAGCTCTCGTGTGAGCGCTCAGCCGCTTCGCATCTTTCCGGAAATAAATGTACCGGTGTACGGACTCAAGAGAAGGTCTATGAGACCGTACTCCGATACATTGACTTTCCGGAAAAAGCCGAACAGACACGAAGCAGCTGAGCGCTCACACGAGCACTTCAGATGCTTCGTTCTAGCGATTGGTGGGGTCTCAGTGCTCGGACCCCCACCAATCAAAACTTCTGACATGTCACTATGACGTGTCAGAAGTTTGTTAAACGTTTAGCTACACTTTAAGGCCTCATGCACACGACCGTAGCCATGTGCACGGCCGTGATTTTCATGTCGGCCGGCAGCGGACTGTCAGTCGCGAGCCGCCCGCAAGTCGCGGGCCATGCACATGACCGCGGCCATTATCTTCAATGAGCCCGGACCGCAGAAGATGGCCGTAATAAGACATGTCCATTCTTTCTGCGGTGCGGGCTCCCGGGCCATGCACGGACCGTAAAAACTACGGTTGTGTGCATGGCCCCATAGGAATGAATGGGGCCGCAATTCTCCTGTGGATTTTCGGGGGAATTGCGGCCGCAAAAACACGTTCGTGTGCATATATCCTATGATAATTGAATATGAAAAAAGAGAACTCTTTCTTATGTATCTGAAACATTCTCAAGCTGAATCAAAACATTATAGCTACTAAGGAATCATGTTAAATTCTTAAAAAGTTCTCTACAAATTTTAAGGTCAAATGAGAGGGACAGATTTCCATACAAGTCAGAAAGTTTAGCCTGAGTACATCTCATTATGGGATATTGACTATATTGGTGTTTAGTCTCCAATGGCCCAGGCACTAACACAATAATGGACCCCTAATACAACATGGCCCACAAATATCCAGCAGAAGACTTTGTCGCAATCACTCGCCACTAGGGTCTATGCCTTATAAATTGATTTGCCAGTAGCCTATTAGACCCTATTGATGATACTGTGTGTGCAATGATAACAACAAACATGCTATGTAGATGTAGGGTGGGTCCTCAAAATAATTTCTTCTGGTGGGCCCATGGAACCCTAGTTCAATACTGCACACGACTCCTGAAACCTTTTTCACCAGTGCAAATCTAATACATTTTAACAAAGCAAATGTATACATGGACATCTGGTATTTTGTTACAATATATTTATGAGAAATCAAAATATGCAGATTATCCAGGACTAACCACATAAGGAAGGAAGACGGCGATGCAATCATGATCTCCAGATGTTGTCTTTAAAATCAAAATCTTTAATGGAAGTGATCGAGTATGTTATATCAATGTAGCTGACAACTGTGCGTTGTATGTCATGTTCCTCAGTTATATACTCCAGGATTCCTCGAGGTGACAATGATGTGACTGTTTTCTACATATTCATTTGAGAGTGAGAAAGAGGAAGACATGGCTTAAAGGTAAATAGTGACAGAACCATAAAACATGTCTTACATGTCATTAGCTGGAAAGTACAGTAGTTGAATGAACTTCGGAAAAAGACAAGGTTATGGATTAGTGGGCAATCTAAATGGAATTACAATTTTTGACTCAGTTAGGACAACCAGCCAGGGTCAGTGGACTATTACCTTGTGGTCATTTTGAGGCATAGCCTTGAGTCAACTGTAGCCATTATTCAGGATACAAGGATTCATTAAACTTAGATAAACTTTATTAGAAAAAAATTAAAGGGGTTTTGACAACTAATGAACTATCCACCGGATAGGTCATCCGTACATAATCTGTGGGGGTCCGACACCCGGGCCCCGCACAGATCAGCTGATCCGGTGCCTCCGTGCATTGGACGTACAAGCCGGAAGCAGTTAGCTCCGGCCACTGATTAGCAGCCGAGCTGCAGTACTGTATTCAAGTGAATAGGTGTAAAGGATCTGCCAGGCACAGCTTCGGGGTTAACGCCCATAGATAATCAGTCTGCACCTGCTTCTATGTCTGTGAGACTGACTCCATCTTCCACCACTAAGGGTGGCAGGCTTAGGAGTGGGAGAACCTATCACAGCCTGGCCAGACGGAGCTAGCTCCCGCCCTCTGTCTATTTATACCTGCCTTTCCTGTTCCTCCTTTGCTTGTGATTCTTCTCGTTTGGTTTCTTGGCCCTGCTGCAGCTTCTTGTACCATTGTCCTTGCTTCATATTGACCCCGGCTTGCTGACTACTCTCTTGCTCTGCGTTTGGCACCTCGTACTCTCCTGGTTTGACTCGGCTTGTTCACTTCTCTCTTTGCTCACGGTGTTGCCGTGGGCAACTGCCCCTTTCTCCCCCTAGCTCTGTGTACCCTTGTCTGTTTGTCTGTCGTGCACTTATTGAGCGTAGGGACCGTCGCCCAGTTGTACCCCGTCGCCTAGGGTGGGTCGTTGCAAGTAGGCAGGGACTGAGTGGTGGGTAGATTAGGGCTCACTTGTCTGTCTCTCCACCCCCGTCATTACAATAGGAGCAGACCTGCAGTTCTGCAGCATGGCCGCTATGCCATGTACGGAGCCAACTGCTTCCGGGCTGCGTCCATAGCATTATGTGCCACAACATCCGATGCCCGCAGTCCACTGGAGCGGCTTATCGGTGCGGGTCCGGGTTTCTGACCCACGCCGGTGACATACTGATGACCTATCTGGTGGATAGGTCATCAGTTGTCCTTTTAATGGAGCCGAAGAAACTCATAGACCAAACCAATAAGAAGACATATGTCAACAAGTCAACACCCACTAGTCATAGCAGCTTCCTCATGAGCAAATCAAATAAAGGTCCTACAAGTTGTGGAACTACTTAAAAGGGGTTGTCTTATGAGGACAGCCTCTTTTCATATGCCCTGTTAGGCATAAAAAAGGGTGGTCCCCATTTATAAGGAGCTACTCTGTCTGACAGACGACATCCATGTACTAAATAGTCGGCAATTCATATGAAATCCTTTTCCTGCAGCGGCCTGGCTGGCTGCCGCTTCCACCTGCAATAATATTTGATCACTATGGGTTTCCAAAGCTGGCAATCATGGCAATCATCTGATCAGCAGTCTGGCTTCAATTAAAAAACCCTTTTATGGTAGATACCATAGACTTAGCATATGGGATCCCTTGTCCGTGCAAGGCTTTTCCTCGTAGTGTGGGTGCGCTAAGATACTGTTCATGCAAGAAACGAATGGGGAAGGGGTTGTGATGATATAACCAAGCACAAGGAAATAGTGGCTCATTTTTTTATCCTATGGGTCCACTCTCCTGTCCCTTGTGTTGAAAACGATGCTTAGAATTGTTTCTATACCTGTAAGTGTCAATATAATAGACCGGCTCATGACCGACCCATGGGTCATTCAACGTTCTGGCTCAGGTAGCACCTACAGTTTGGTTCAATGGGTAAGATGCCGATTAATTTCACTTTTCATCTTTATATATGTCTTGCCTATTTTTCATCATGTTAGCAAATTAAAAACTAAGTAATCCGCGAGGTACCAGGGTAAAAGGCTTATGTACATTGAAAAAAGGATTAAAATACAATAAAGATCACAACATCATCTTGGCAAAAACATAATATTGCCGTGCATTAGAAATTCCATAATGGCAAAAGGGTTAAAGCTCAAATGTGTGAGCAGAATAAGATAAAATAAAAACTGTGGTTTTGTTTAACTTGTCCATTGACTAATTACAGGGAATCAGGAAGACGCTCAGGGGGAACAAGAAATGTTGTGAAAGGGAAAGGCTTGATGAGTTAACTGGGTGTACTATTTAGGATAATAACCTGTAGGAATACTGCAATAGAGACGACATAAACAGTAACATTATCTGCGGCCCAAAAATGTTTCTTCTTCTCTTTTCTTATAAAAAAAAACGAAGGACCTACAAAGACTTGGAGAAGAAGAGCACTGTATGCCCAAAGAAAGCAATTGTAGTTCAGGTTTGTGTATCCAGACTGCATTAAAAAAGGAAATGTGGATATATGATGGTCTAAGCTGTTGAAGACTTGTGGTATTGGTTGGCCAATAGAAGATATCAAACTGGGTCCCCCATTGTGGTGCCGTGATTTTCCACCCAGGACGGAAAGGCCTGGTGTTTGTTTGACTCTTAAGCCAACTATCCACCCGCTTGTTGGCTAACAGTTCAGGTCCTCTAAAGACGGGAGCCCTGTAGAAGTATTAAAGGGGATTGGACCAATCAGGACCCCGTTCCCACTCTCCAAGGACCCCATAACCACTGCATGGACTGAATCTATTGTATGTATGCTCTTGTTGTATATTAATCTACAATTTGTTTGATACAACAAGGAATGGGTGATCTGCATGTAACAATCGAATAGGATCAGATCCGACACCAGAAACGGCCAAGCATATTTAGAATTGCAGTAAATAGGAAAACCTTTTAGAGGGTAAATATTTGCCCTGTGTATGACTTTTTTTTATGATTGGTGAGACCACAATGGTCCTAAGCCTTGTTACTCCATAAAAATCCAGGACTCTTTCAAAGTTGGTTAACTTCTTGAAGTCATAAAACTTCTTTGGACTTACTCAACTTTTGATCCACTGGGAAAATCCAATATTGTACCTGTAGTGAGAACTATAGGCGAGTAGCTTTGCCGGCCAATCTAAATGGTGGGTGTCCCAGGGATGGACCGTATTTAACTCTTCACAATTTTTAATGGTGCTTGTGTCATTGTGTTGTGGGCAGGTTGGCAGATTGATACTTTATGTAACATAACTCTGCTCCCCCCACCTCTCTAATCCATGTAGCACCACAGGAAACATTGTTTTTTAATTTGTGCTACATGGAGATTGGAAATAATTGTGATATGATTACTTGTATTGCTATTCCCAAGAGATGCGGATCATGATCATTTAATCCCTGATTGCCTCGAGAAAAGTCACTTCAAAATACTAGACTCTAATGACCATGCAGTTTAAAAATACAGACTGTGGGTAGTGGCAGCCACCCCTGGGGTCATTTCTGTCTTCTACACATCTGTTTTTCACGTTTAATTTCTCTAAGGTTTTGCATTATACAGTGACAAGTGGATATAGCGGGGTCAGTGCATTTCTGAAACCAAGCTGTTTTTCTGATGTTGTTGCTTACCATGAAATGTCAAGACGTAGCCTCAGCTTTAAATAAAGTCACTAGAAGGCAAAAATAAAAAAAACGGCGAGGAAAGAAATAACATGATTGACACCTGCAGCCGCCTCACCTGCAAATTGTTATTATTACATTGTATATTAGTAAATGGCTTAATAGCAATGAAGATGTTACATTGGTACATTTGGTTATGTAAGGGAACAGTGGGTAATTCATTTTCTAATTTTCATTATCTATCTATCTATCTATCTATCTATCTATCTATCTATCTATCTATCTATCTATCTATCTATCTATCTGTCTGTCTGTCTGTCTGTCTGTCTGTCTGTCTGTCTGTCTGTCTGTCTATCTATCAGTCTGTCTGTCTGTCTGTCTGTCTGTCTATCGATCTATTCAGTTATCTAATTTATAAACCTTTCTACAGGCACCAAATATAAATCCATCTATCAATGGTAGAAACAACCCAAAAACTCTAATATATTATTGATGAAGGTTGACAATGGTTTAACTAACTAATTAACAAGTTTAGAAATCTATTCTTACATTATAACATTGTATCCTGCAGGAATTTTTTACTGAATTTGTTTCATGGGCCCATTGCAGAGTCCATACAGTAATGCCACATAGGGCCATATTGGTGTCCGGTTGCCACTGTGATGTCTAGTAAGTTGTTTTCAAATATTATACATATGGTAATACCAATGAAGGTTTCCATATTATAGCGCCATCTACATAGTAGTACCCATATGGTAATTGCAGCTACAATGTATTTCCCAAATAATAGTGTCAGCCATATAGTTTCTCATGCATTTATTTAATAAGCAGTATGGAGTCAGACAGTATTAAACCCCTATAAGAATAAATTAGGCCGTTAAGGTTAGTTTGGTCTTACCAGCTCAAGTCCTGTATTTATTGTGTAAGTCCTATAGGTCCTGATAGGTGCACTGGCTAACAACAATAACTTACCAAAAAGATTATGCCCCAAAAAAATGTGATCTGTGATAATTAAATTATGATCAAGTATCCTAAGTTACCTCTTAAAGGAGTTTTTCTGACCAATGACGTAGGATAGACGAGGCCCCACCGGCTTGGCGGTTTCCTTACCTCCCATAGATTTGAATGAAGAGTGTTGTGGACAGGCATTGCCACCTGTCAAACTCCGAAATGCGGGTCTGGGTTTCCTCATGCCATAAAAGTCTTTGATGGGAAAAAAAAGACCCTTTAAGACAATGTAGCAGCATATGATTCAGTATGTAGAAATTGTAAGAGTAAAAAACATAAAAAAAATCTAGATGATAAAAAAGCAATGTAAGTTATATATTTAAGTCATCATCCATTTAAGCTTCCATTTAAGCTGCCTTAAGTCCTTTGCCTAATTACAGAATCAGGCATATGCTGACATGTAAGGCATGATTAAGGATATATTACTACCATGTGTGCAGAATATATGTATAAAGGTATTTCATAGAACCATGAAATTACAAAAACGCATGATAATGGATGTATTATGGGTAGGAGGCCCCCGCTTGCTGCATCTTCTGGAGGATAATGGAAACTTTCAGATCCTCATTTATATAGTTATGAGGTGTAGCGATTATACATTCAGAATGATAGTACATTTTCATAACTACTCTGCAGGAAAAACTTAGAGAGGCGTGAAGATTCCTGGTCTTACCCGGACATTACTACAGTCCTACTAGGTAGACATTTCTTGTAAGCCGAAGAAGACTTCATTTCATATCACATTTTAGCAGGAACCCAGATGTCTCAGACTTACAATGGATGGTACTATAATAATGGTACCATTAACCCATCAGGTATTCATTTGGTGAAATTTGTGTCCTGTACAGAGCCAAAAATATGTTTGATCGATAAGTTTGGTATGCGGATGTTGAGAGAACCAATGGGAACAGAGACTGATAAGTGGGATCATTATATATGTTATATATTGGAGCTATACTGTGATAGGAAATATACAATAAAAATAAACTTGCTATTTACATATGAGCTTTAGGAAGTTCATAGAAAAAAGGCACCCATAAAAAAAACAAAATGTGATCCACCGCCTGGTGTTGGCCTTTGCCACCACCAGGACCCTGTGCTTATCCCTACATCTTCCTTCCCATCCCTTATAAGAAAGTAGATCATATGTCTGTCAGGCTGGTCTGTTCTTGATATATTATATTATCTAATATTGAAGCACTTAAAGAGAATTAGTGTCCTTCTTTTTGACCAGGACTAACATGGACCGGACATTACTTTCTGAGGGCCACACAGCAACTGCAAGAACAGTCTCTATGGCATATACGCTCATGTTCAGCTTGTAAGATGCTCATCTAACAATATGATAGCTATATCATATTTTTTTAAGGTTTTTTGAAAAAAAACATTTGGCAGCGGTGATCGCCCCTGAGGGCTATGAACAGGTCAGATTTCATCTAAATAAACTTAGCTTAACTGAGCAAATTCTATAAGACCTACCCAGACCGATCCTGCATTGATCCCGGCCCAAAAGAAAGAATGGAGCGGCTGTCATTTGATGGCTGCTCCTCAATGTTTGATTTTAGTTCCCAGTCCAAAAACATCTGAAAATTTGTATTATACTGAATAAATGATGATAAATATTAAAATAAAATGTTCAAGAGATCTAAATGTGATAACGTGTAAAACTTCACACTCCAGTATATCAAATTCAACATGTGATATCGAATCTCCTGAAATTTGAGTGAGGCCTCAGTAAATACATGTTTATATAATATATTTCAATTTTTTTCAATAACTTCATAGATTTAATCAATGATCTGATATTCTGTTCAGCCGCTGAATGTATAAAACCCAAATCCTTAATAAGAAATGCATGACCTTATAAATGCTGCTGAATCAGACTGTAATGAACGGCAGCGAGGCGCTGAGACTGTTAACATATTTTAATGATTTCTGCTGCGTAATGCAAAAACCTCACAGCAAGATAAGACTTTTCGTCCCATCTCTGATTTTTCTATTGCTGGGATTCAAAAGACATTGCATTGTTTATGGTCCATTTGATTGAAGTGTATTTTTTTCTGTAAGCGGCCTCAAATGAATACCGCTCTGGTATATATGTGTTTTTCTTTTGATGACGGTGAATTCTGTAATTCACAGTGTGAAAGGTGATTATGCAGTCAGCCCTGTGAATAACTCAATCTCATCCCGACCCTGACATGTCATTAGAGGACACTGGAGTTCCCTCAAGATGACGCAAAGTATAGGGGTCTTTTTTTAAGGCTACTAACAGTATCCCTCAGGCTACATTCAGACGAAGGTAGCTAACCTCGGATGTGAAAAACTGCAGTATTTCACATCGGTGGTGCACCCCTGCGGGATGCGTTGTCACGGATCTCCCATAGACTATCGTGACACACAGCAAAATAGGACATGTCCTATTTTTTCATGGACCCTTCACACACCCTGTTGAAACAACGACCGTGTCAACGGCCCTATTGAAATACATGAGTCCGTGTAATGGGTGTTGTTTTAACGGCCGTCACACGGGTGTTAATTACACGCTTGTCTGAATGAGCCCTAACAAGAAGGAACAATATTTTTTAGAAGGGTTTAAAGAGGCTCTGTCACCACATTATAAGTGGCCTATATTGTACATGATGTGATCGGCGCTGTAATGTAGATTACAGCAGTGTTTTTTATTTAGGAAAACGATCATTTTTGACGGAGTTATGACCTATTTTAGCTTTATGCTAATGACTTTCTTAATAGACAACTGGGCGTGTTTTACTTTTTGGCCAAGTGGGCGTTGTGGAGAGAAGTGTATGACGCTGACCAATAAGTGACCAATCAGCGTCATACACTTCTCTCCATTCATTTACACAGCACATAGCGATATAGCTATATCACTATGTGCAGCCACATACACAAAAACTAACGTTACTGCAGTGTCCTGACAATGAATAGACATTACCTCCAGCCAGGACGTGATGTCTATTCAGAATCCCGACACTTCGCTAACGTTTCTGTGAGATTTACAGCAAGGCAAGCATAATCTCGCGAGATTACGCCGTAAACTGTCATTTAAAACAAGATTACGTTTGCCTTGCTGTAAATCTCACAGAAACTTTAGCGAAGTGTCAGGATTCTGAATAGACTTCACGTCCTGGCTGGAGGTAATGTATATTCACTGTCAGGACACTTGAGTAACGTTACTGTGTGTTTATGTGGCTGCACATAGTGATGTAATAAGAATGCTATCTGCTGTGTAAATGAATGTGGAGAAGTGTGAGGCATTGATTGGTCAGCGTCATACACTTCTCTCCACAATGCCCACTTGGCCAAAAAGTAAAACACGCCCAGTTGTCCATTAAGAAAGTCATTAGCATAAAGCTAAAATAGGTCATAACTCCGTCAAAAATGATTGTTTTCTAAATAAAAAAACACTGCTGTAATCTACATTACAGCGCCGATCACATTATGTACAAGATAGGCCTCTTATAGTGTAGTGACAGAGCCTCTTTAAAGTAGCCAAGGCTGAGTGGAAAACCTCATGACTAGGTTTGATAGATAAGGAGAAAGAGATGGGATTAGGGTTACAAGGAAGCGCAAGAAAGGTGAAAATTGAAGGCTTGGGGGACGTCATGAGGGAGAGAGACAGGGGAAATGGAAAAGTTGTGTCCAATATATCTACCATAGGATAGAGCCTCTGGTAGTCCCAAGTCCTGACACAATAATGGGGCAGGGCAGCTAGTAGGCATATGAGGTCCAGCAGAAGACAACCTCGTCTGAAGTTGACTAGTAGAGCAGGTCAGTTTATTCTGGGTATTTACCCCTTTCAGCATTTATTTTACAATCCTCATGGATATTATCACCTTTGTGTGTTCTGATAACAACAATGTTTACAAAGCAGTTATAAATGGACATGCTTCAGCTCTGCACCTTTGAAGAATGGTCCCTCAGAACAATTTCCTCGGATAGGGCCAAGATACCCAAGCCCAGAGACAAGATTGGGTAAAAAGTGATTGCTTTACCGGTTTGACGGATGTTAGAATAAATAAAAGGATGGTGAACTGAGATACAGTGGCATGGTGGGTTGGTTAGTTCAGAAAGATGCCCAAGAACAATGCCCACACTTTATTTTTGTTACGACCAACAGGTTGTGAACCCAGTGTGCTACTCCACCGATGAGATACTGGCTTTGACCAGGATACTATGGTATAGTGCACCGAGGGTACAGGCACTGGCAGATGATGCCTTGGCAGATGGATGCGGATCAGAAGACAAAGTTCATATTAGGCAGGAAGCCTCAGGCTCGTCGCAGGCAGTAGGATGGTGACTGGCAACAAGCAACCGGATGTACTGTAGACTGACAGTGGATAACAGGACACTGGCTGTAGTGGGTAACTGGACACAGGCTGATAACAGAGAGCTGGATACAGGCTGATAACAGAGAACTTGATACAGGTTGATAACAGATAGCAGATGCGGACAGGAATCATGATGCAATCAGGAACCTTTGCAGGACACAGTTAGGTTGCACCAAAGGTGCTCAGGCAGAGTGTGTCCAGTGAAGAAGTCTAATATACCTGCTGATTGGCAGGGATAGGCTGGGGAAGGATTTGGGTGCCCGTGCCAGCCCTATCAGATGCAGGAATTTAGTGCGCACCTGCCCTATGGACAGACCCAGCAACACCAGCAGCAGAAGAAAGGGCACGTGCATGGCAGTGTGGAGAACCAGGAACCGTACAGCGCGTACCAAAAGTAACCTGGCAGCTATGCCTGGTGGGAGAGGTAGTATGCCGGCGAGCACAGACCACTGGCATTATAATTTTGATGTGGACAAGTCAGGGATCTCTACTTTATAATTTGGTAAGGAACGTATCTCGTAGGTTTTTCTATAGCAGGCTCGGTTCACACTAGCATCATGGCTCCGGTTATTCTGGAGCCATGCCGGTTTTGATGGATCCATTGTGCAATAGATCTTAATGGATCCTGATGGATCCCATTTATAAGGTTTCTGGGATTTTATAAAGAAAATATGCTATTCTATCCAGCAAAAAAGCAACGTAAATCTGATGGAACAGTCCCTAACGCCAATGTAAACTGAACCTGAATATTTTATGTTTATGTCTATACTTTTCTGAACAGGAGAGTAGCAATAGCGGGTGCAGAAGTTGTGGCTGCACCACTGCAGCCTGAGGATCAAATGGTCCATCTGCCCTATATGAGTAGACCAGTACTATAAATTTATGATATAAGAGTGTGATAGTTGGGTTTCTTCTAAAAGAGTTTGCATTGGGGCCGAGGAACTTCAAGTTACGCCTCTGTATGAGGCAGTGATTGATAGATGTGATCCCCGCTAAAAGCCGATGTGAGTAATTACAATCTGTGTTCAGCGCTGCAGAATATGTAGGTGCTACATAAGCAAAGGGATTTTTTTTCTTACTGGCGGATATAAACGTATCTGTTTTATCCTTACTTCCTGTAGAATTACTCATGGTTCTCTGCCATATCACAAACTCATCACTGCAAGTCCTGAAGATAAATGAAAGGGATGAAGTAGCTTAATGTTAACTGGAGGCAATTCATTAATTAGCTGTTTTGATCAGTTCGATTCTCACTGGACACATAGCGCCAAAATGATTGAATTCAGATTTTGTACTTAAAGAAGAACTCTTATCTATCTTCCATTTTCCTTTATATGATTTTATGTACTATTCTTACTGGTTGTTGTCATGTTCAGTTTGTCAATTTAATTAAAAGAAAAGAAATGACACCCTTCTTTCACTAGCCTTCCTTCCTTTTTTTTCTTCATATTATAACACTCCCCTTGCTAACATAACTACATAAGTGGACGGGTCACTACCACCTGCAACATCAGTACTCACCTCTTCTGCTGCTGTCATCAGTCCCGTGAGTTGATTGGCTAAAAGGTGGTCTATCCTGCCCTCTGCAAATCCATCTGCTTCTGTGATTATTCTTATGACTAGATTGGCTACAGGGTATTCTATTGGTTTCATGCAGTGCTGTTCACACTGGCCTTAACCACTGGTCACTGTCTACCACAAGATAAGCACACACCTCTACTACTGGTAAGATAATTTACCACGATCTCACTGACTATACCATGATCTATTGAACTATTCTTCGCCCATAGCATTCTGTACTTGCTAACATTATAACATGAGTGGACAGGACATTTACTTCTATAAAATCATCATACTCCTATTCTGCTGCTGTCATACTTCATATGAACTCATTGGTTAAAAAACATGTTATCCCCACTCACTCTATAGCACTGGTCATGGCACATGCAACCCTGACCTCACTTATATGATTACAATAGAGAACAGGTCACTGGCTCCAATAAAATCATCACACTCCTCTCCTGCTGCTGTCATTCAGCACATCCTATTAACTCATTAGTTACAGTATGTTCTATCCCTAATAACTTCATAACACTGACAATGGCACATGCAACCCTGCCCTTACTTATATGCTTACAATAGAAAATAAGTCACTAGTTCCAACAAGATCATCACACTCCTCTTCTGCAGCCGTGGATTATTCCTATGAACAGACCGGCTACCCTATGAACTCTTTGGCAATGAATATCTATTTATTTCATTCCCATTCTCATATCTTGATATAACATTTATCACATGCAGACCTGTCTTCAGTAACATAATCATCATATGAGTGGACAGGTCACTGCCTACCACAAGATCATCACACTCCTCTTCTGTTGCTCCCATCAATTCCATGATCTTATTGGTTGCACTATCCCCACTAAAGTCATGACAATTCCCTTAGCACATGCAACCTCAGACTTACTTATATAGTTACATAATTGAGATGGGCCCTCTCTGCAACAAGATTAGCGCACCCCCCCCCCCACCCCATCCACACACTGCTTGCTTTCATACAATGGAAGACTGGATGCCTTCAAAGAAATTAAGACAAACAGTATATAGAGAAAAGACAAAAAGTTGCTGGTACTGTAGCAAAATGCTCCTGGAATGCTGATAGATAAAGTCATATCATGTATACTGTAGCTACAGCATTATTTTTTTCTTCAAATGAGCTGGTAAATTAATAGCGGAGTCTAACATGATATTCTGCCCACTGCCAGCATATGGAAGGATACAAATAGTATTTGTCAAACGTTAAGGGCAATGCTTAATCTCTGTAATGACTACAACAACTCTAGATTACAAATACTTTCCCTGAGGCAAAAACCTAGCTATCTCTGTGAGTTGTGGCTCCCGTCACGAAGTCCAGTGTTTGATAATAAACTTTGTCGCCATTGCAATTCCCTTTATTTTTTTTCCTTTGCTGTGCATAGGCTGGGAATGAATAATGATGGAACTTGTGGTCCAACACATGAAAGAAAATTCCGGGCAGTGTGTTGTCTTAAGATATAACTCTCTGCTGCCAGGGCTGACAGCCATGAAATGATGGCAACAGATTTCTGTCCTTCATTTCTGTTCATAGTTGAAACTGTCACAGAAGAAAAAAAAGATGCCTGTCAATGGCTGCTGTTTCTTGACACGTTGTTTAGTCCTGAGGCTCTTAGATGTTTTTGAATGCAGGAGGTGTTAAATACTTCTTTTATGTCTTGATGCTTCTATTCTAGTCGCTGCTTAGAACCAACTAAAAGAATATCAGCTACTGGGGAACTAAATATCTCAGCATGCTCGGCCATCAGGTACCAGCGATCAGGATCCACAGCAGCTGTAGAGTCAAAGGTTCACATCATTTTACTTTCAGGGTATGTTCACACGGCCTATTTACGGACGTAATTCGGGCGTTTTTGCCCCGAATTACGCCCCAAAATAGCGCCTCAATAGCGCTGACAAACATCTGCCCATTGAAAGCAATGGGCAGACGTTTGTCGGTTCACACGAGGCGTATATTTACGCGTCGCTGTCAAATGACGGCGCGTATATAGACGCCCGCGTCAAAGAAGTGACCTGTCACTTCTTTGGCCGTAATTGGAGCCGTTATTCATTCACTCCAATGAATAGCAGCGCCAATTACGGCCGTAATTGACGCGGCGTTCAAGCGCCTGCACATGCCGGTACGGCTGAAATTACGGGGATGTTTTCAGGCTGAACATACCCTCAGGATCAACATTTCACTCAAATTATGAGGGTATGTTCACACGGCCAAATTTCAGACGTATACGAGGCGTATTATGCCTCGTTTTACGTCTGAAAATACGGCTCCCTAAGGGTATGTTCACACGTAGTCAACCAAAACGTCTGAAAATCCAGAGCTGTTTTCAAGGAAAAACAGACCCTGCTTTTCAGACGTTTTTTTACCAACTCGCATTTTTCGCGGCGTTTTTTACGTCCGTTTTTGGAGCTGTTTTCATTGGAGTCTATGAGAAAACAGCTCCAAAAACGTCTGAAAGAAGTGTCCTGCACTTCTTTTGACGAGGCTGTATTTTTACGCGTCGTCGTTTGACAGCTGTCAAACGACGACGCGTAAATAACAGGTCGTCTGCACAGTACGTCGGCAAACCCATTCAAATGAATGGGCAGATGTTTGCCGACGTATTGTAGCCCTATTTTCAGACGTAAAACGAGGCATAATACGCCTCGTATACGTCTGAAATTTGGCCGTGTGAACATACCCTTAATATTCTTCTACGTATCCAGATCATTGCTGTTGTCAATAATTAGCGCAGTATACTGTAATTACTTTATTTTTGTGGATTTATTACTGCATAGACAATTCGTAACACTTAGGGTCAGTTCACACATTGCGTAAATACTGCGGTTTCTCCGCAACGGAATTAGTTGCAGAAAATTCGCAGCAAATATAGTAGCAGCAAAGTGGATGAGATAATTAAATCTCATCCACACGCTGCGTAAATACTGAGCGGAAAAAATGCTCAGAAATTGACCTGCGGTGCAGAATTTTATTCCACAGCATGTCAATTGTATTTGTTTAAACGCTGCTTATTTGTTGCGGGTTTTCCCCATTGAATTCAATAGGGAGGTAAATCCCACAACAAATAGAAGTTCTTGCGCTTTTTGCGGCGGGTTCGCAGCGATTCCGCCGCAAAAAACACAACTGAAAAAAATGTGTCTCATACCTACCCAGAAGTCTGTGTTACTCCCTCCAGCGCTTCATCCTATGTGACCGCTGCAGCCAATCACAGGCTGTAGCGGCGGTCACATTGGATAAAACATCATCCCAGGAGGCCGGCCTGGATGACATCAGAGGGCCGGCCTCCTGGGATGATGCTTCATCTCATGTGACCCGTATCAGCAACTAGAATCAAATACCCCTTTGTACTCCAGTGGGTACATCTAATGTAAGGAACTGAGATAGATGATAGATAGATAGATAGATAGATAGATAGATAGATAGATAGATAGATAGATAGATAGATAGATAGATAGATAGATAGATAGATAGATAGATAGACAGACCTTTATACGGTATATAATTTTCATGCCATTCAGAGTCACCACTAGGGGGAGCTTAGGCGCTTACTGCATACTGTGTTATTATTGAGTGCATTGTATAAACTGTATACAGTAAGCACCTAAACTCCCCTAGTGGAGACTGCAGGTAGTCAGCATGTTATTTTTTAACTCTATGTTTATGCAGGTGATTTTGAGCTCTGTATGAAAAAAATAGAGCTCGGACCGCTATAAAGAAATATTATTAAACTAATCAGGACAGAATTTTTTACCCAAATATAACGTGGTGTTATAAGGTGGACATTCACTTTAAATGCCAAACTATTTGAATTGCTCTATAGGGTCCCCAGAATGGAACTTCCTACTATTAGCCAGAACCAAGAGCTGTAGTTCCGTCCTTTTAATGTAAATAAAATAATTTTTACTAATAGAAGTATTATGTCTCAGTATATCCTGTCTATTCTTAGTTGCAAAGATTCCATAAACAATTCGGATCTGGCTTAGATGTAAGTTCTGAAGAATTCCTCTAAGTGATCAAGGACCCTGTCCCCATATAAATAGACAGGTGTGGTCTGTTTATTCGACCTTTTGCACTAATTGCATTCTGGGGATTTTGGTGGTACTTTCCATAGTACGAGGGCTCAGTGGGGTGTCAGCAGACACTGACAAATGACTTGTTCCACTTTGTTCTGCAACACATCAGGGTTGTTATGTCTTAAGAAATACTTTGCTACTTTTTAAACAGGGAATAGATACAAAGAACCGTAAGATTCACACCGTTATATGCAGAATATTGTTTCAGTATAGTATATATTATGAAAAACATTAAGTAAGAGATATTGTGGTGGCCAATTTCTGGAGATATTTGGATCTTTTTGAAAGGAACGTCAATCATCATTCCATCCTGATTTCTTTTTCATACTGTTAGGACTAAAGAAATTGTATGCTTTACATCCATCCCTATTCATTACATGACAAAATCAAGGAGACAAAGACACAAATGAAGAGTATTCAAGTGTTTAGGGTGCCCCAGGGCAAAAGTCAAACTAAAGACCCATTATGAGACAGGAGGGCCTCACTCCCTCTTCCCATTCCTTTTAGAAGAGAAGAACGGCAAAACCCTTGGACCAGTTTTCTTTTCCCTGTTTGATAATGGTGCCTGTCAAAGTGAAGTTCACACGGCCCCAAGGGAGGGCAGATGGGTCCAACCTCAGTTAATTTTACCTTTCATTGGTCCCATTGCAGCTGTAAGATCAGCAATATAGGAAATGATTGGTCAACTTTAAAGAGGCTCTGTCACCAGATTTTGCAACCCCTATCTGCTATTGCAGCAGATAGGCGCTGCAATGTAGATTACAGTAACGTTTTTATTTTTAAAAAACGAGCATTTTTGGCCAAGTTATGACCATTTTCGTATTTATGCAAATGAGGCTTGCAAAAGTACAACTGGGCGTGTTTAAAGTAAAAGTCCAACTGGGCGTGTATTATGTGCGTACATCGGGGCGTTTTTAATACTTTTACTAGCTGGGCGTTCTGACGAGAAGTATCATCCACTTCTCTTCAGAACGCCCAGCTTCTGGCAGTGCAGACACAGCGTGTTCTCCAGAGATCACGCTGTGTCGTCACTCACAGGTCCTGCATCGTGTCAGACGAGCGAGGACACATCGGCACCAGAGGCTACAGATGATTCTGCAGCAGCATCGGCGTTTGCAGGTAAGTCGATGTAGCTACTTACCTGCAAATGCTAATGCTGCTGCAGAATCAACTGTAGCCTCTGGTGCCGACACGATGCAGGACCTGTGAGTGACGTCACAGATCTGCACTGCCAGAAGCTGGGCGTTGTGAAGAGAAGTGGATGATGCTTCTCGTCAGAACGCCCAGCTAGTAAAAGTAGTAAACACGCCCCGATGTACGCACATAATACACGCCCAGTTGGACTTTTATTTTTCAACACGCCCAGTTGTACTTTTGCAAGCCTCATTTGCATAAATACGAAAATGGTCATAACTTGGCCAAAAATGCTCGTTTTTTTAAAATAAAAACGTTACTGTAATCTACATTGCAGCGCCGATCTGCTGCAATAGCAGATAGGGGTTGCAAAATCTGGTGACAGAGCCTCTTTAAGTGGGAAATTTAAATAGTAATATCTTATTAGGCAAATGGCTATTATCCATGACATAATCTTTAAAGGAATTTCAAATAAACGTTATCACTGTTTCTTTAAAAGGTAACTAAACTTTTAAAAAACTTTTGACATATCATAGTGACATGTCAGAAGTTTTGATAAAACGAAGCGGCAGAAGCATTCGGGTGAGCGCTGTGCCGCTTCATTTTTGAGCAGCTTTTGATAGACATTCTGTTGAGCCCTTACACCACTCCGAGGAAAACCGATCAGAAATGAAGCTTCTTTGTAGCGATCGGTGGGGGTCCCAGTGCTTGTACCAGCACCAATAACAACTTCTGACATGTCAAAAGTTTTTTGAAAGTTTAGTTACACTTTAAAGTAACATTGACATGACCACCTCTAATATGATGTCATGCAATGCTTGTCTTGTATCACATTTCCATACAACAAGGAAATTAATCCTCATTTTGATATAGTGGGTGGAGACATGCAAATTGTTTTTTTCTGCCCCTAGTGGCCAACTATGCGAGCCAAACCATTTGTGTATAGCACCGATACAGGCTAATAAGGCATTTATTCCCAATGGTGCACAGCTGTTTAGCTTTCATCATTGTTACATATGTAAACCATGGCTATGAAAATGTATATTTGGCTACTTTGGGGAGAAATTATTGATTTGCATGTCTCCGCCCACTATCCCAGAATGAAGATTCAATTCCTTGTTGCATGGATAATAGATGGAAATGAGCATAGGAATGGCATTTCTTTTAAGAGGACCTTACTGTGTTATAAATTGCTAAAATAACAGGGTGTAAGTTTATTTTAGCCCTTCTCACCCTTATCCTAATACTTGTCATCAATGGATATAATAATAATGACAGGTTTATGTAAGTTTAATTTACTTTTGGGGCTTTTTATTTTATGGTTATATGTGCAAACAAAAAACGTGAGTAACAGAAGTTCCACTATATCTTGTGATATTTACTCCTAAACAAATCTGAATTTTTACGTTGCCAGGCGAAAAAACACCAACATTTTTTTTTGTTAAATTGTAACAGTTTATCTGAAAATTGATACATTTCTCTGAATTTCGCTCACATTATCATAACTAAATTTATGATGCTTGCTCATTAAAATATTGTTGTCCCCTTCTTTACCATAAAACTACACCATGGAAATAATTTATAGCCCTAAAATGACATAGATTTAAGTAATAATAACAAGATAAACATTATCTTAAGTGTGTTAAATCTCAAGGAACATAAATCTTAGGCTTCCAGTAAATGTAGCAGGTGGGTTCTATTTATAGATAATGATGATAATGGTAGCAAGCGGCTTTAAAGAGTATCTCTTATTCTGGAGGACCTAACATATACATACCTTACACAGACCGACCTTTCATTTCAATGGGCTTTATGTAATGCTCCATTTCTCCTGTGGTGGCACTGTAGGAAAATGTAACACTTTCTGATGGGCTTCCCTACAGATTACAACTGGAGGGTCCAACAGTTGGACATCCTGTCATTAGTTTATGGTCAAATGACCCTCCTAACAAAAAGAGATTGTCCAAAATGGACAAACCCTTTAAGCTTCAGCATCTGATCAGAATGTTGCAATGATCACTAGGATTCTGGCATGGCTGCTGGGTCCAGTAACTCTGATTGTGACATTTTGTGGGGTAAAAAATGACATGTCTACTAGACTGCAGTCAAATCAGCGCAAGGCAGCTTCAGATCCAGGTCTCTACCCTGCGAGATAAGGTTGTTCTGATGAGATCATGCTGTGCCTGGCCAGTCTGAAGCATTTAATGCACTAATACAACAGTGGGGACCATGAACAAGAAAAATTGTGCTGGAATCAGGGGGACAACTTACATAAACATTTACATTTTATGACCTATAGACAGGTCCTCTTTAATAGGAGCACAAAGAGGTAGACCTGGGGGCCTTCAGGATTCCCCCAGGCTGCCATGACAACCATCATCAAACCATGATCACATTGTGCGGGTGCCGATGGTTTGATGAAGGGGACCATCCCTCTCTTTCTAACGGCTTTGGTTGTCATGTTGGCTATTGGCCGAGCCATCTAAGTGGTTAAATCACTGCGATTGGAATAATTTATGATCCTGGACGTTACAGTGTAGTAACATAGAGCTGACACCAGCTGAGTATGAAGCCTTCAGCCCGTGAGCCCACTCCATACTCACCTTTCCCGGCTATAACATGTCTATGTCAAATGTTGGGAAGGGGTCAAGTTATATAAATGTCTACATTACTAAACCCCTAAATTTAAAATAAACACCCATAGCCCATATAAAAAAAAATTATAGTGCGATTATATATAGAAAGCCCCAAAAATTCTGGTGAACTAGCAGATACGTAGAAATTTCTTGAATAGTTTTTGATACTTTCTGGTCATTATGACCCAAAATAGCACAGTCATTAAGGGGTTAACTGGTACTTTTTGCCAATCACAGAGATTCAGGAATAGCAAACTATACATAGGCTCAGATTATGCCAAATCCCATCACCTTCTGTCACACACTAATCCCCATCTCTGATATAATCAGCATAAACCCTATTCTACTACTGTAGCAAAGTCTTCCACAGAAGATAGCGCTGACCTTTCTCTTGTCACTTTGCATAGAGTCATTAATAATATTTAAAATAAACCACAGATGAATGCAAACGCTTGGGAGTAAATATTAGATCTCCTTCACGGTCACTTTTCCACCTTCATAAATATGGAATTAGTCACTGAGCAATTCACCGGCCTTATCAGAAAACAGGAAAGTTTTCTACCGGCATATTCTGGAATCGTGATGAGTTGTGGAACGTCAGTGGTTTATATGACTCTTCAATATGTAGATAAGGAGCAGCAAGGATTATATATCAAGTATTAAAGCAGTAAAAAAAAAAAACCCTCTGGGGCATCAATTATAAAACGTATTTGTCACTGACATATATAGTGTGTCCTTATAAAAAATCCCGTCCACCATGCTACGGCTTCTTTGGATGAAAATAGGATAGGAAGAAATTGTCATATATTTCTAATGTTACATATGTATCTCAGCCTGACACAAATAATTCATGAAATAAGACCCAATGGAATCTTTAAAATACAAAAGTTCCAAAATATGAATGTATTATGTATGGGTATTTTTTTAAAAAAAGTTTTTCTTTTTTAAATCAATAGTTATAAAAAAAAGTGCGGTGATGATCTCCTACATTTTTTTATTGCAGGGCCTTATAAGCTTTAAGATGGAAATCTAGTAAAGATGGTACCGAGACAACAGCTGATCTAGGGGGTTCAGATCAGGAGATCCTTAATCCTATACGGACCCTGAAACTTAAAAGAGGATTCTCCAATATGGCAATTCCTTATTAGACTTTCAAGATGGCAATTCATAGACGTATTTGCTTTTTGCCTCTAATATAATAAAAAAAAAACTCTTTGCCGTTAGAATTGCCTAGACCAGGAATGGCCAAACAATTAACTTTTTCTGGAGTTAAGACGGTCTACTCAGACACCTAAAACAGGTTCTTGGGCCACACAGATGAAGGTGCTGTAAGTTTTTTTTATGCTGCTTTTTCAGATGCCCCAGTGCCCCATATTGGACTTGCTCCACAGACACACCTTCCATATTTTCATCATACATGGCCATAGTTATCCTCCTCTATATGCTGCTCTCTGCTATTTTACAAATTAGCTATCAAACTTTGTGAGAGGCCCACCAGCTAATACCACTAGTCGAACCTCCAAATATGATATGTCAAAAAGTTTTCACTAGAAAAGTGTGGTGACAGTCAAGGACATAAATACCATAGGTGCAGACTGTGTATCTGTTATGGGGTCAATTGGAGAGAGCGGGCCCAGCCTAGCCCTGCTTAGTTAGTTCCCCTTTCCCACTAGGTAGAACCTGTGCAGAACTCCTCAATCAAGAGGAACTATAAGGTGGTGGAGAAATAGACCAAGGGTCATAGAGATGGAAAAAAACACCAGGCACGGATGGCAAAACTCAGCACTATAATGGGGGCTTATTTTAAACTTTGCTACGTAGCCTCCTCCCTATAAAAGCCACTGGTGACAGAGTCATTAAAAATACAAACCTATAAGGAGGCAGTTCTCTTACTTCTTTGTAGAAGTAATCAGAAAAAACAGCCTGGTGACCTAACATCGAAACCTATTGGTCCCCACTATGAGGTCTCCCAATCTACTTTTTGGCCACCGCTGGCCTAGACATTCATGTATTCTTTCATTCCATGATAAAGGAGGTCACATTATCCCAAATGTATGCACATTGATCCCTTAGCAGAATCATATTTACAATGATATAGCCCCAAAATATAGACTAAGCCATTCAAAAAATGAAAAACACCCAACACATTGTTTCACAAATAACATTTTTATGGCGATATGTTTCTGTACGTTTGATTAAATAGATCCCCTTATGTGTTGTATCTCACTATGAAATATGCTGCTGCCTTAAATATATTAATAAATAATAGAAGTATATGAATGAATTCGTACTGAAGCCACACAGAGCCAGTATATACGTCTGTATAGAAATTGGACATGGGACTCTTCTAATTAAAACACAGTTTCCCGTCAGTGTTATTCAGGAGAGCTTGAAGCCAGCAATAGATTAATAGCGCGATAGCCTCAAGGCATCTAGAATGTAGTGCGAATCCAGAGCCTTGAGCAACCTGCGTATTTTGCTTTCTTTTAGTTCCCTTCTTCTCACTTTATTGTAGGGAAATAAGCTCATTTACTCTGGCCTAATATTTTACAGATAGCTGGAGAATAAAATATTGCCGTGTGTCAGAATAAAAAAAAAAAAAAGATATAACCAATAAGAATAAGAAACTTAAACGGACTGAAGAACTGATGCATTTCCAAGGTCCAAAAATCACAGAATTAATTTTACAAAATAATATATTAAAGAATTAAAAGGGTTGTCCAGAAATAATAATACAAAAATAGTCTGCTTGTATTCCAGAAACAGCGTCACTCTTGGCCAAGGGCGGTGTCTTGTATTGCAGCTCATCGCCATTCAAGTGATTGTTTACCTGCTTACTATAATTTGTTCAAAATGGAGGCTAAAAAAATTTCAGATGACAGAGTCTGTAGAATTCTTTGCTTTTTATGTGTTTGTTTTTTTTAAGCTTGAAATACTAAAAATAATAATAGATAAAATAAATAATCAAACAACAATAAAAACAGTAAGAAATTAAAGAAAATAAAACATATAATAACAAATAATAAAATGATAATAATAACAATAACATGAAATAATGCATAAAATAAATAATATATTAACAATAAATAAAGTAGAAAATGAAAGAAAATAATACATATAATAACAAATAATAAAATAATAATAATAATAAAAAAATAATAAGGCATAAACTAAATAATATATTAGCAATAAATAAAGTAGAAAATTAAAGAAAATAATACATATAATAACCAATAATAAAATAACAATAATAATAAAAAAATAATAATGCATAAACTAAATAATATATTAGCAATAAATAAAGTAGAAAATTAAAGAAAATAATACATATAATAACAAATAATAAAATAACAATAATAATAATAAAAACAAATAAAATAATGCATAAATCAAAGAATAAAATAGCAATAAATAAAATGATAAAATAGATTTAATACAATATAATGATGTCAAAATAAATAATACATAAATGAAATAATAAAAATAATAATAACAAAATAATACATAAAAAGGATGAATAATAAAATAATAATAAGTAAAGAAAATAAAAAGAAAATACTAAAAGAAAATACAGCCAAAATGGTGGAAGCAATTTTTTTTAGGCTAATCAACATCAACATCCAAGATTTTAGAAGATTGCTAATCTTGCTATCACTCCATAAAATGGCGGCCTCTCCTATGTGTGTATTCTATGGGCTCATCTAAACATGGACGCACATTACCATGAGTGATGATTGCCTCATGCTTTCAGCTCTAACAGCTGGTATTTGAAATGATAATGGTCTCAGTCTCAGCTAAAGTAGAGTTTTTTGTCTTTAAAATTACAGCAGGAAGCTCTTTATATCATTGTTTAGTCATGTCAGATATTTATACTCAACCCTGCACTGGGCTGAAATTGTGGAAAAAACAAAAAGAAATGGAATTGATGTATGTCTCAGTCTCATCTCATGCCAAGGGGATGCAAGATTTCAGGAAATGTAATTCAATTATTTTCAGTGTGAAAAGATAAACAAGAATCCAAAACCCTCTGAGCAATTAAGTAGCCGCACACTCAAATTTATGTTTCAGAAATCTCTGTGTGTGTGTCTGTGTGTGGCACGGTTGCATGTTTGGGGGGTTTGTGTGTGGGGGGGACGGCGGCGCTCGACACCTGTTGTTTTTTTTAAAAAAAATGAATAAATTGATGAAAACGACGTGGGGTTCCCGCCATTTTCATAACCAGCCAGATACAATAAAGCAGCAGCATGCTAGTAATAACAGAGTGGGAAGGGCCACTGTTTTTGGCCCTTCCCAGCCTAATAATACCAGCCTGCGGCTGCCCCACTGCCCGACCATTACTACAGATGGTTGAGTACTGGATCGTACCCGACTCTTCCTGATACCACTGGTTGCGGTGGGTACCTGGGTAATAATGGGGTGTTAGTTGCAGCCTTTTTACTGGATAACACTAAGCCCGACCTCAAACAGCCATCTGCCATTACTAAGGTGGTAATAAAGTACTAAAAAACAGAGATATAACTCCCTGTTCACACAGAGATTGCTGCCTCTGATTTTAATGCGGAAATCACGTCAGAATCAGCGCCATAAAACCCCCTGAAATCTCCCCGCATTGATTGCAATGGGAGGCTGAGGCGTTTTTTTTTCCCCCAAGTGGCTTTTGACTGCTCATGGAGAAAAAAAAGTGGTGTTTCCGTTCTTGCGGCTTCCACCTCTGACCTCCCATTGAAATCTTTTCAGAGATATTTTTCGTGGCGTTTTTGCCCATGGTTCTTGCATTAGCTTCAATGGCCGTGTACGAAAACTGCTGCGAAAACAGTGGAAAAAAAGTGCAGGCAGTTTAAAATCATCTTCAAAATTCCTGAAGGAATTCTGAGGCACATTTTTGTTTCTGCCTGCAAAAAACTCTGTGTGAACAGGGCCTAAGGGTGTATTCACACAGTGCAGTTTTGCCGCGTCTTTCCCGCATGGCCGAAAACCCAAATTTTTTCGATGTGGTTTTCGGCTGCGTGGCAAAAACGCAGCAAAACGCACTGTTTGAATATACCCTAAGAAAATATATTTTTTATTCAAATAAAAACTCCCCCACACAACGGTTTTTTAAAATGTAGATCATCGAAGTAGTCCAGCGTATCTACGACGTAGTCCAAACGGTCGAGCAGAACCTACAAAATGTAAAAAATAAAGTTAGTAATATAAAAAATATAAATCTTCTCGCCTACAGCGACTTCTGTCTTCTCCCGCAATATAAACTAGAGGCCAATGAAAAATAATTCCCCGTGTAGACGTGTAAAATACACTAGCGTTTCTTGTGAAGCGCCTTTATAAATACAGGCGTTTTTTACATGTTTTTCACGTGGTTTTTTTTTATGCATTTTGCGTCATTAGCAGTCTCATTGACTATGGGAACATTTGGTGCACTTTACGTGCCACAGAATTGACAAGACGCTCCTTTTTTTAAAAATGCTCGCGTAAAAAATCGTGTTGTATGTACTAATGGTGCACTTTCCCATTGATGTAAATGGGAAGCTTAATCAAGTGTTTTTTTACGCGTCTTTCAAGGGTCTTTTTACACGTTTTGTGTTTGCTTTTTGCATGTTTTTTGGCGCATAGTTATTAGTCCCATAGACTATGGGAACATTTGGCGCACTTTACGTGCCAAAGAATTGACAAGGTTCTTCTTTTTTTCCGCAATGTGTTTTTTTATGTTGCATATACTAATGCCGCACTTTCCCATTGATTTAAATGGGAAGCTTAATCAAGAGTTTTACGCGCTTTTAGGCACGTGAAATGCGTCAAAAACCTAATCAAATACACGCCGTGTGAACCTGTCAACTGAAAAGTAATTCACCACAGGGACTTCCCTCTTGACTTTCATCTTAGCATTTTGGTGTGTCCTGTAGCTTCTGCCAAAAACACTCCCAAAATGGAGCAGGACAATGTTTAGCAATTTGAAGACATCTTTTCCTGGCTTGTAGCCAAAAATAGGGAGGGGGGCAAGTCTCCCTTCCACATTTACAGCAGCTGTATGTCAGGTTGCTTTGCTTGATACACCTTGCTGTAATTATGGGAAGTGCTCCCTCTGGTGGCCAACATAGAAAAACATGTCAAATTATGATTTAATTTTTAATACTTTACACCTTGTGGAAGAAAAAATAAAATACAGCAAAAAAACTTAAAATAAGTAACTTACTTAAAAAAATAAAAATTATTTGTTGACACATTCCCTTTAACCCGTTAGTGACCGGCCCATCGCGTTTCTACGTCGGTCACTAACGGGCCTTATTCCGATGCCATAGACTTTTTATGTCGCGGTATCGGAATAAAAAAACAGAGCAGGGAGCTGTCAAATCTCCCTGCTCTCAGCTGCTAGAGGTAGCTGAGGGCTGGGAGCGTCCCTGCTCTGCCGTGTGAGATCGATATTAGTATCGATCTCACACGTTTAACCCCTCAGATGCGGTGCTCAATAGCGAGCACCGCATCTGAGTGGTTTTGGAGAGAGGGAGGGAGCTCCCTCTCATCTCACTGACACCCGGTGATAAGATCGCCGAGTGTCTGTGTCTCTAATGGCAGCCGGGGGTCTAATAAAGGCCCCCAGGTCTGCCTGGAGTGAATGCCTGCTAGATCATGCCACAGGCATGACCTAGCAGATGCCTGTCCGTGTTAAACGGACAGGCAGTAATACACTGCAATACAAAAGTATTGCAGTGTATTATAAATGCGATCGCAGAATCGCATATTATAGTCCCCTAATTGGACTAGTAAAAAAGTGAAAAAAAAGTTGAATAAAGTTAATTTAAAAAAAAATTTGAAAAAATATTAAAAACCCAGTGTAAAGGATCTGCCAGGCACAGCTTCGGTGTTAACACCCATAGATAATCAGTCTGCACCTGCTTCTATGTCTGTGAGACTGACTCCATCTTCCACCACTCAGGGTGGCAGGCTTAGGAGTGGGAGAACCTATCACAGCCTGGCCAGACGGAGCTAGCTCCCGCCCTCTGTCTATTTATACCTGCCTTTCCTGTTCCTCCTTTGCTTGTGATTATAGGGCTGGGTCTAAAAATGTTAAGGCTGATGCACTGTCACGTAGCTTCATGGCCAGCCCTCCTTCGGAGGAAGATCCTGCTTGTATTTTGCCTCCAGGTATAATCATTTCCGCTATTGATTCTGATTTAGTCTCTGAAATTGCGGCTGATCAAGGTTCAGCTCCCGGGAGCCTTCCTGAGAACAAGCTGTTTGTTCCCCTGCAATTCCGGCTAAGGGTACTTAGGGAAAATCATGCCTCTGCACTATCTGGCCATCCAGGCATCCTGGGTACCAAGCACCTCATTGCCAGAAACTATTGGTGGCCTGGGTTGCCTAAAGACGTTAAGGCCTACGTCGCCGCTTGTGAAGTTTGTGCTAGGTCCAAGACTCCCAGGTCCCGACCAGCGGGCTTACTATGTTCTTTGCCCATTCCCCAGAGACCTTGGACCCATATCTCCATGGATTTTATCACCGATTTGCCTCCATCTCAAGGCAAGTCGGTGGTGTGGGTTGTAGTAGACCGCTTCAGTAAGATGTGCCACTTTGTGCCCCTCAAGAAACTACCCAATGCTAAGACGTTAGCTAAACCGAGAGGACTAATCAGTCTCTAGAACAATATTTAAGGTGTTTTATCTCTGACTGTCAATATGATTGGGTCTCATTCATTCCCCTCGCCGAATTTTCCCTTATTAACCGGGTCAGTAACTCGTCAGGGGTCTCCCCCTTTTTCTGTAATTTTGGGTTTAATCCACGGTTCTCTTCCGTTTCACCTGGTAGTTCCAACAATCCCGAGGTAGAGGTCGTTCATCGAGAACTGTGCACAGTCTGGGCTCAGGTTCAGAAGAACCTAGAGGCGTCCCAGAGCATACAAAAAACTCAGGCAGATAGAAAACGTTCTGCTAACCTCTTGTTTATGGTCGGGAATCTGGTGTGGCTATCGTCTAAAAATTTGCGCCTGAAGGTCCCGTCCAAGAAGTTTGCTCCCCGGTTTATAGGGCCGTACAAGGTCATTGAAGTCCTCAATCCTGTCTCCTTCCGACTGGAGTTGCCCCCATCTTTTCGAGTACACGACTGCTCCCCGTCCTTGGCTCCCTCGAGGAAACCTCCGGTCCCTGTTCTCACCCCTGAGGGGGCAGAATTAGAGGTGGCCAAGATTGTGGACAGCAGGATGGTCCAAGGCTCCCTCCAGTACCTGGTCCATTGGAGAGGATACGGGCCTGAGGAGAGGACTTGGGTACCCGCTCGGGATGTTCACGCTGGGATATTGGTCAGGAGGTTTCACCTTCGTTTCCCCAGTAAACCAGGTCCACTTAGAAAGGGTCCGGTGGCCCCTCATAAAAGGGGGGGTACTGTAAAGGATCTGGCAGGCACAGCTTCGGGGTTAACGCCCATAGATAATCAGTCTGCACCTGCTTCTATGTCTGTGAGACTGACTCCATCTTCCACCACTCAGGGTGGCAGGCTTAGCAGTGGGTCAGTGGACTATTACCTTGTGGTCATTTTGAGGCATAGCCTTGAGTCATCTGTAGCCATTATTCAGGGTACAAGGATTCATTAAACTTAGATAAACTTTATTAGAAAAAAATTAAAGGGGTTTTGACAACTAATGAACTATCCACCGGATAGGTCATCCGTACATAATCTGTGGGGGTCCGACACCCGGGCCCCGCACAGATCAGCTGATCCGGTGCCTCCGTGCATTGGACGTACAAGCCGGAAGCAGTTAGCTCCGGCCACGGATTAGCAGCCGAGCTGCAGTACTGTATTCAAGTGAATAGGTGTAAAGGATCTGCCAGGCACAGCTTCGGGGTTAACGCCCATAGATAATCAGTCTGCACCTGTTTCTATGTCTGTGAGACTGACTCCATCTTCCACCACTCAGGGTGGCAGGCTTAGGAGTGGGAGAACCTATCACAGCCTGGCCAGACGGAGCTAGCTCCCGCCCTCTGTCTATTTATACCTGCCTTTCCTGTTCCTCCTTTGCTTGTGATTCTTTTCGTTTGGTTTCCTGGCTTTGCTGCAGCTTCTTGTACTATTGTCCTTGCTTCATATTGACCCTGGCTTGCTGACTACTCTCCTGCTCTGCGTTTGGTACCTCGTACACTCCTGGTTTGACTCGGCTTGTTTACTTCTCTTGTTGCTCACGGTGTTGCTGTGGGCAACTGCCCCTTTCTCCCCCTAGCTCTGTGTACCCTTGTCTGTTTGTCTGTCGTGCACTTATTGAGCGTAGGGACCGTCGCCCAGTTGTACCCCGTCGCCTAGGGTGGGTCATTGCAAGTAGGCAGGGACTGAGTGGCGGGTAGATTAGGGCTCACTTGTCTGTCTCCCCACCCCCCGTCATTACACCCTGCTTTTCCCCTTACAAAATGCTTTACTATTAAAAAAACAAAATAAAGTTAAAAAGTTACACATATTTGGTATCGCCGCGTCCGTAACGACCCCGACTATAAATCTATTACATTATTTAACCCGCACGGTGAACGCCGTAAAAAAATTCATAAAAAACTATGGAAAAATTGCTGTTTTCTGTGAATACTGACTTTAAAAAAAGTGATCAAAAGTGATCAAAAAGTCACATCTACTCCAAAATGGTACCAATAAAAACTACAAGTCGTCCCGCAAAAAAAAGCCCTCATACAACTGCATCGGCGAAAAAATAAAAACGTTACGGCTCTTCAAATATCGAGACACCAAAACAAATAATTTTGAAAAAAAAGCATTTTTACTGTGTAAAAGTAGTAAAACATACAAAAACTATGCAAATTTGGTATTGTTGCAATCATAACAACCCGCTGAATAAAGTTATTGTGTTATTTATACCACACAGTAAACAGCGTAGATTTAGGACGCAAAAAAGAGTGGCAAAATTTCAGATTTTTCTATTCCCCCCCCCAAAAAAAGTTAATAAAAGTTAATCAATAAATAATATGTACCTAAAAATGGTGCTATTAAAAAGTACAACTTGTCCCGCAAAAAACAAGACCTTATACAGCTATGTCGACGCAAAAATAAAAAGGTTATAGCTCTTGGAATGCGACGATTGAAAAACGTAAAAAATAGCTTGGTCATTAAGGTCCAAAATAGGCTGGTCATTAAGGGGTTAATGAAAGAAGTGGTTCCTCAGCTGCTATATATGTGCTACCCTGGCAGATACACTTTGTCTGCCCAACTATTCAAAACTGATATTTTGGTATGTTAACTGTTTCCCAGAGCCTAAAACCAAGCACAAGTCGCCATGACAGGAAACATTATTGCTTCTTAGCATATAATGTAATAAATAAGCCATAATCTAGACCAGCAATGTAAGTGTTGAAGTAAAAGATGATAATGCCCTCGTCTTGTTGAAGTCGCAGAACATTATGAATACAAACATGTCCTTGCCGCCGATGCTGATTATTATCTCAGTGGTATTTATCATTCATTCCGATATTTAATGACGGAATGTAACACTTGTTCTTGATTCTGCATTTGTACTGTAATGATATTAGATTGATCAACCCTGGGATCAGACTTATGGAGTGTCAATTGAATGACCGTATCAAGTGGAAGGACTGAGAATCCATCTCTCCATGTCAGATAACTTTGTATTGATTTCTCTTTTTCCACTCCAATCAGTTAATGACTATGGACATATTGAGAGAAGGAAAAATAAAATAATGATCAAGGAGAAGGTTCTTGAAACGTTAAAATGTATTACATATAGAGAGAAAGACATGTATACTCCATAGTGAAGACATATAGCTTATTCTAAGTAGACTTTATTATTTTCTTACATGTTTCAGAGGCTTAATTTGAAGCTCCTGGGCCCTAACTCAAAGGTCCCTAACCTATCATGTGCCATTTATATTACACATATGACAGATGGGCCTTTGTGCACCCTCAGGCATCAGGGCCTGGATGTGACTGCTACATTTGCCCCCACTACAGCTATACCCCCGTATTTCAGCCATAATACAATGGGCGGGCATATAGACATAGAATCAAGAAAATTACAGGCTGTGTATGATGATTGGCCAATAAAACGAAGGCCTACGAATCGGACATGAGTGTCACATCAATCTATCACACCCTACCTACATTTTATGTAGTATATAAGATAGAACAGAACACACTTGGCAATGTTCACATAGCGTTAGAGCCCTAAGTTCTGGAATTTTGCCAGTGCATAGCCAAACATATCCCTAGGCCCCTATTCGCCCACTAGCTGTGGTCAATTCACCCAATATTTTGGTACCAAGGTTGAGTGCCATATTTTTTCCCATAGGGAAGCATCAAAGTTGCAGCACAGTCGCATTAATCCCATGATTTTATCCCGACTTACGGACATCACTGCATCCCCGGAGAGCTCTACTGGTATTGGTTTTGTGTTCTGGTTACTAAAATTATTGTCTAGCAACTGGTCAATAATAATAATGTGTTATTTTATTAGTAGAGTTATCAGCTTTGATAATGAAGTTGATACATTTCTGGATTAGTTCTTAGTGGTTGAAAGGATAAAGGGTTGTTTTACATCTATTCACATGGTTAAACTACAATTTAAAAAAAATAAGTCCTAAAAGGGGTTATCGACTTTGGACAATTTTTTTTTTTGTTAGAAGGTCCCTTGCCCCTGAACATAAGCTGATCACAGCTGCTGGGATCCTTAGCGATCAACTGTGATTTGTAGGAAAACTTACCAACAGCTATTCGGTTCCCCAGCAGTGCCACCACAGGGGGAATGAGGCATTACATGGTGTCCACCAAAAAGCCTCTTTAACTTTCTATGTACTATTTTATGGTAAATTGTCACACCATAGTAGATTTTTTTAGGAACTTAATATCTAGTAGACCAGTGTTCCCCAACCAGTGGCTTGGCCCCTCTGCATGTGACTCCCTAGCTGGTGAAAACTCTAAAACGAAATTATCCCTATATTTCTAAAGCTTAGCACTAGAGTAAAAAATATCACTAAGGTAAGTGTCATGGGACTACCTAAGTGCAGTGTAGTTATAGGGGGTGCAGAGGTCACACCCGAGTCCTGGTGCCTTAGGGAGCCTATAGGTGCCACATTAGAAGACAGCATTATTATACATGGCACATGGTAGGGGAGAAGCTCTTTTACACATTTTTCATTGGGTCCCATGAGCTTTAAGTTAAGTCTCTGACCAAGTATCATATTTGCTATGGCTTATGAGCAAGAAAAGGTTAGGGACCTCTATAGTAGGCTTTACTAAAGGCTTTTCTAGGTTATGTTGATAGCATAGTTTATTCCGGAACATATATAAAAATAACTAAATTTAGTCTATCTATCTGAAAGATAAATATGTTCAATTACCACCCAAAGACAGGATCTATTAATTTTAAGATTTAATACAATAAAGCAAAGTTATAAAAAAAATAAAAGATTAAAGCATCTATTAATCAAAGTTGTACAGTCATGAGAAAACATTTGCAGGTTGAAATGCATACGATTGAATTTGCATACAATATTTTTTTTTTTAAAGAAGAAAATGTGTTGCATTAATCAAAGTGTACAATTGAGGATAATGGCATGCAGGGCTGCATACACATATTTATTTGATGATATATGTAAATGTTTATCTGTATAATCATCCTGGCCTAGAACCGTAACAGCCATGTTCCCTATATGTGTTTCAGGTTACAAATTACACACCTCTGCTAAGCACTGCTGCTCCTTGAGGATCCGAGACTTGTGGAATGTTGATCATCTAAATTACTCCTTACCCTTGTCATATGCATCCTCGTCTTTACTCACATATACAAGGATATAGATAGATCACTGACTGTAGGAAGAAGAACACACTTCTCTCCTGGTACATTTTTCCTCCCAAGCAAGTTTTTCTACTTAATTTAAGTCTTCTGCAGCGCTGTCTTCACTAGCTCAATCACTTGAATGAACAGGTTACTACCTCCTACAAGATCAGCACACTCATATCCTGCTGTTAAGGACATTCTCATAATCTTATTGGATGTAGGATATCATATCCCCATCAACTTCATGAAATTGTGACTTTATTTTGAACCTTTACCCTTACTTATCAAATCTCAGATATGGACAGGTCACTGTCTCCTACAAGATCAGAACATTCATGTTCTGCTGCTAGGAACAGTCATATAATCTGATTGGTTGTTGGAAAAAACATAACTATAGGGGTGCAGACGTTGCAGTTGCACACAGGTGATGGTACTTGAGGGTGCTTAATGGTACCTCTGCCAGTTCAGAGGACAGCATTTTTATAAATTAGATATAAAAATTGGGGGCCCATTACAAATTTATCATGAGGCTACTGTAACATCAAGTTATGCCTCTGATTGTTATTATATTCCCGTTAAATTCTTGAAATTATGTCCGTCTTATACAGCCTTGTCCTAACTAATATAAACTCAGATATGGACAGGTCACTGCCTCCTACAAAATCAGCACACTCATATCTTGATGATTTTGCACATTCTCATAATTCAACTTAATGAAATTGTGACTTTCTATTAAACCCTTGCCCTAACTTATCGAAACTCAGATATGGACAGGTCACTGTCTCCTACAAGATCAGATCCAATGGATTGTATAGAAAAAGATCACTCCTTCACTAGGCGCTCCTGTATATGCAACATACAATTCTAGGTACTCCTTCCGTTCAGGTAAGAACCGATCCCATTTGGGTAAAAATTCCAGGTTTATTCCATTTGTATAATAAAACGGTAAAAGCAAATAAAATAAAGCAATAAAAACAATACTAGTGTGCTACGCGTTTCGATACAAGATCAGTACACTCATGTCCTGCCGCTAGGAACATGCATATAATCCTATTCGTTGTTGGAAAGGATAAAACTATAGGGGTGCAGGGGTTGCAGTCGCACACCCAGGTCATGGTACTTGAGGGGGCTCAATGGTACCTTTGCCACTTCAGAGTATAGCATTACTATAAATGACCCATGAGGAAGCCAGACTGGTTTGGCAATATGCGTGGGGCTTGCTTTGAGGCGTTCTCCTTACCAGACCTTCCCTCCTTTTATATCATGTATGGTTGATTTTTTTTTTCTCCTTATGTAACTTCTCATAATCTGATTTATGTTTGGGAGTCATATCCCCATCATCTTCATGACATTTTGACTACCTTATAAAGTCTAGTTGTAACTAATAGTATTCCAATCTACTGAGGTATATGGTAGATATCATATCAATCTGAGTGTCCTATTCAGCTAATACTGACAAACCATCAGGTCTACAACACCCAAAAATATTTCTGCCACTTTGTCTACTATTAGGTTTATTGTTGCCAGTTTACCCTCCCAAATATCAGACAGCCAGACAATAATCACATGCTTCCCAAGGAATATATCATTTCCGGTTATATAGGGACCTTATTCATTCTCAAGTACTGTAAAAACATCCCAATACATTATAATGGTCCATAAACATGTTGAAATAAAAAATAAAAAAAATAGGGGAATTAAACATTGTTCTCATAAAATACTGGTCAAGTACTAAAAATTCCCAAACCACTATATTAATACAAATTAATAGAATTCCATAATATGGGAATGCTACCCACCTATTTTAACAAAGTCCAAATTTCCAAATTTATTTTTCCATTTTTCTGTACTGTTGGTATCACATACTTATCATGGATTAGTCTGAAGAAATAAGGTATTTTTGTATCATTGCCGATATAATTATAAGGTCTTGAAACATATGGACAATTAAAATGTATTTCCATGAAGGTTTCAAATGCAGGAAAAATCTTTTTATTTTTTCTTAACATTTCTTTATAATTGCTATAGATTTGGTTCCTGGATTCTTCATCCAGATGTGTAAGCAGGTAATGCAACAGTAGCATGTACGGAAGTAGACACATGTTCAAATTATTTCAGTTCTTATCGGTATAAGATGACAGGCAACGGAGATGTCTCCTTTGTAACCTTCAGAATGTGGATCAAAAGAGCTTCGATGGCTGTCTTTGAAGTTACAGAATGACACGTAACATCATAGGATGTGTGTCTCATGTCTCAGATATCTCAAGTGGTTTTCCACTTTCCACTAGTATTATATAATCTCAGTTCACTACAGAGTTCTCGCTCTACGATGCCAAGGTTTCCTTAAAGTGATTCCTACATTTCTAGACTGTATACAAAGAATATGTTGGATTTGCCTAAATATCCCGAAGAGAGGTCACCAGAGACACTAAGTCAATTGGATCTACAGCTGTGTCGTCTGAAGAACCTTGAGTGATTCTGTGATGTCCTGGACATCTTTTTCTATATCTCTTATGGTATTAAAACCAGTCATGATGAGGCTTTGTATACAATGGTGGAAACTTGTTTAAATTTTAAATAAACACAAAGCAATGGATGTAGGTACAGAAATGTTCCACTTCCTCTGAATGAACACGGAGTAACGATGGTTTTCATCTCCGAAGTCTCAAATCAATATTATTTTTGGCGCAAAAATCTAACGGCTCACTGGCCGGAATTAAGGCGCATCTACAGTGATAAATCTGCCCTAATATGTATCTTTCACATTGTCCAGGCCCTTTCCGTTTTCATTATATTGCTTTCATGCATTTAAATAAAAAAAAATATCCTTACATTTTGCGTATACAGCTGATATGCAAACCTATGTGTCGCCATGGTTACAGATTACAAAAATTAGTGTGATCCTACAGTCATGTACTACTTGCTCTATTCTACTTATTTCCTCTTCTACTGTCTGTCTAGTTACCAAGAAAATGGATAGAAAACGGTCTGACTACACACAAGGTTTGTAGTCTGTGACCAAGGAAATACATAGATCTGCCCAGGAGCTGTTTCTGGGAAATAAAATGTAGCACAGGATTTTATTGTAGAGATTCTCTGCACATGTCCCGGTTCTGGGGTATGTGGACCCACTAGGCTGCTTCGCTGTAGAGGAGTAGCAGCTGACCAAACAACAGTCAATGGAAAGTCAAAGCACAAGAGTACCTGTATGAGATTCCAGACAGACACGAGACGTAGCAGAGGATTTGCGTGGCAGATTACACATGATGGGCAGATGATACCAGATGTGGCAGACAACACCAGACGTCGCAGATAAAATAGGATGTAGTAGGTGACAGCAGACGACTCTAACACTAGACTTCAGCTCAGGAACAAAACAGTTACTGGATACAGGATACGGGAACACTGGGAACAGGATACAACTAAGGGACCGTTTTCTTTAACAAACATGGGAGGACAACAACAACGTTCAGGCAAGGAGTGGCAGGGCAAAGGGGATCTGGGTATTGGTCAGGAAAATTTTACAGGGGTGCGTGTTGGCCCTTTAAGACCGTAGGAAAGTCTGCAGAGCAGGCCGGCCGCGTGTGCTGGCCTCTCCAGGGAAGGAGACGCCGGCAGGAGAGCAGAGGTCTGCAGTCATGGCCACTGGCAGGTGAGAGAAGCAGGCGGTCCGCGGCCGCGGGCATTACAGTACATTTATGCAAAGTAGCTACATAGTGGAGTTACATTTTTATAGAGGTTTTCAAGGATTTTACATTAAAGGCCAATCTTTAGGATTGGCTATTAATACGTTGTTGATAGGGGTCCAGTCCGCTAGACCCCCAACAATCAGCAGAATAAAGGGGCAGCAGTGCTTGCAGTACATAAACACAGCAACATCCATATGACTGAGGCTGTGCGAGGTACATAGCCAGGTGCGAATGAATGTTGCTGTATAGGGCATTGCCCTCACTTCTGCTAATCGTTGGGGACTCCGACCAATTACACATTGATGGGGCATCCTAAGGATAGGCCTTTATTGTAAAATACCGGGAAACCCCTTTAAATTCTAAATGAACTTGAAATGAAAGAGCCAAGGATTTGCCCAATGTAATAATCTGCTGGCCCGAGACCAGAAGTATTTTATTTAACATTGTCAAAATATGTGCAACAGTTATTTCTTCTGCTGTTCTATCTACTGCGGATGCAGATTTATATCATTAAGCAAACGCTCACTAGAATTGCTTGGATGGTATTGGAAATTAATATTATAAACCTGTCATAAAATATTTTAATCGAAAGGAAGCCGGAGAGATTTGAACGCTTTGCATGGCTGAAACAAAATGATCTAATTCTCGGCAGGATTCACTGTACTGTGGCTTTAATATGTCCCAATCTTTAGACTTGCAATTATTGAAAGACTCCATTGAAAATGAACCCGTTAGGCATAGTCACACATTCATCATGTGATAATTACCTTGTCCACGTAATTACACAGTCAGAGTTTTGTGATGTAAATTTACAGCTGTTGGCGTTGATACATAAAGGAACTATTTCCGTCAAAATTTTAGCCATGATATTGATGAGTGTGAGCTCCCAGAATGCCATGCACAGATTGCTGCCGGGGTGATCCAGTAAATAAATGTTTGGCGCAAGTAGACTTTCTTGCATGCTGTCAAAACAAATATGATTGGCCATTCATTATAATTAGGTCGTTCGTTGAAGGATCACTGACACGTTTCAGATACTGGCGACCCATGTTCCGTTTTCATCACGTTCATGCGCAGCTACAGCCTTAAAGAGATTGTCCAGGATTCGCAAAAAAAAGTCTGCTTTATTTTTTTATAGAAGCCGTGCCACTCTTGTCCATGGGCAGTGTCTGTTATTGCAGCTCATTCCCATTTAAGTGAATGGGGCTGAGCTGCGATACCAGACCCAACCCATGGACACGAGTGGTGCTGTTTTTGGAAAAACAATCTAATCCTTACAACTCTTTTACATTAGTACTGATCATGGCCATGATTCTATTCTAAATATATTATTATTATTATTATTATTATTATTATTATTTAGGTTCCTGGGCAAAAACCATCCTTGGACCCACCACCTTATTACCAATGGAGTCACAAATGACCATATATACAGTGTAGTATATTCATGTGGTACATCTTTGGAAACCTTTCCCTTTATTTAATAACCACAAAATGCCACCATGGCTCTACACCATTCACTTATCTACCTATGTCACCAATGTCTTTTTACATGGTGGTACCCAAGGAATGTGGACACCTCTTCTAGTTAGGATTGGGTTTCCATTGCTGAGGAACAGAAGACGTAACTAAGTTGGCCAAGAGCTATGCCATGTGTTGACTGGACTGTGGAAAGTACACCATCATAGGACTGTTGATCAATCAAAGTATGTTCTCTGGAGTGATGCCTCGCTATATAGTAGTTACATAGTTTGTACGGTTGGAAAAAGACACATGTCCAACAAGTTCAACCAAGGGATTGGAAAGGGGAGATCTGACAGATTATTCTGGGCTTGTCAGATGTTTCAATGAATAGTGGCAACGGTAAAGGCTGGTGAAGAATAATAATGGTCTTGGCTTTTCTTTCATCATCTAAGCTGGGTCTCTTGGTTCTAGTGAAGGAACATCTTCATTCTACAGAATTCAATGACGTTCTTCAACTTTTTGACGATAGATTGGTGAAAGCCCTTTCATGCTTCACAGTAACAATGTCCACATGCGCAAAGAAAGGTCTGCTAATACTAATTTGGAGTGAATAAAATGTCACTGACCTGCAGACAAGACAAGACCTCAACCTCAATCACCAAGAGTAGTGCTGAAATGGACTGTCGATCACAAGCCAGACCTTACCGACTAACATCTGTGTCCAACCTCAATAATGCATTTCAGGCTGAATGGATACAAAAACCTTATGGAACGTCCATGGCCGGCCTTAGGTCGGATGGTGCCCTCTGCGGGATTCTCTATTGCTACCCCCCACAAATGAAAGATTAACCACATATATAGACACGCACATACTGGAACATATATACTGTACATACAAAGATGGACATATTTAGACAAACAGGCAAATATATATACACACATCCCGGAATATATACATACATAAGGGTAAATAGACACATACACATACTGTATACAAATACACGCACATAAATACGCTGACAGGAACATATACAAATACATAAAAGGCACATATATACAATCACAAAGACACATTCACATACAGACCCATATATACACAGTGCAGACAAAAGTAGTAGATGTCACCTTCAGTCCAATGTAATACTACAGATAACACAGTGATAACTCTCTGAGTACAGATAATGTAGTAGTCTTACATGAAGTCCTATGCAACACCACAAATAAGACAGTGATAACACTCTGAGTACAGATAATGTAGTATATGTTACCTGCAGTCCTATGTAACACCGCAGATAACAGTGATAACTCTCTGAGTACAGATAATGTAGTAGATGTTACCTGCAGTCCTATGTAACACCACAGATAACACAGTGACAACTCTCTGAGTACAGATAATGTAGTAGATGTTACCTGCAGTCCTATGTAATACCACAGATAACACACAGTGATAACTCTCTGATTACAGATAATGTAGTAGCTATTACCTGAAGTCCTATGTAACACCACAGATAACACACAGTGATAACTCTCTGATTACAGATAATGTAGTAGATGTTACCTGCAGTCCTATGTAACACCACAGATAACAAAGTGATAACTCTCTCAGTACCTATAATGTAGTAGATGTTACCTGCAGTCCTATGTAACACCACAGATAACACACTGATAACTCTCTCAGTACATGTAATGTAGTAGATGGTACCTGCAGTCCTATGTAACACCACAGATAACACAGTGATAACTCTCTGATTACAGATAATGTAGTAGATGTTACCTTCAGTCCTATGTAACACTACAGATAACACACAGTGATAACTCTCTGAAAACAGATAATCTAGTAGATGTTACCTGCAGTCCGATGTACCACCACAGATAACACAGTGATCACTATCTGAGAACAGATAATGTAGTAGTGTTACCTGCAGTCCTATGTAACATCACAGATAAAAGTGATAGCTCTCTGAGTACAGATAATGTAGATGTTACCTGCAGTCCTGTGTAACACCACAAATGACACAGTGATAACTCTCTGATTACAGATAATGTAGTAGATGTTACCTGCAGTCCTATGTAACACCACAGATAACACAGTGATAACTCTCTGAGTACAGATAATATAGATGTTACCTGCAGTCCTGTGTAACACCACAGATGACACAGTGATAACTCTCTGATTACAGATAATGTAGTAGATGTTACCTGCAGTCCTATGTAACACTACAGATATCACACTCTGATAACTATACCCACACATATATAAACACACACACAGTGGCACACATATATACACACACTAATATAAAGGCATATATACTCACACATACTGGAACATATACACAAATAAACACATAGACACTTACCATCTCTCCTCGCTGACAGGCTTACAAGCTTCTTTAAGGATGGGCTGTGGGCGGAGCTTCAACCTCTGCTCTTGCTCCTCCGCTCTTGTTTCCCCTGTGTGTGTAACGAGGAGCAGAAGACAGAGCAGAGGCAGAGCCCAGTGGCACCCCTACATGCTGCGAGAGTGCAGCGCCCTGTGCACTCGCACAGGTTGCATACCCCTAAAGCCGGCCCTGGGAACGTCTTCCCAGAAGAGTGGAGGCAATTACAGCAACAAAGAGAAACATAATATTAATGGCCAAGTTGTTAGAATCAGATGTTCAACCAGCAACGTGTGAAGTGATATCTGTGGGTCCACATATTTTGGGTCATGTTCTGTATATGTTCACAGAGGCCCGTAGTGTGGCATTGACAACCGTTTTCATTTTAGAAAATTTTCATGTACAAGTTCATCTGAAAATGTGACTTTCTAGTATATGAGATTTGTACTATCTTTATAATCTCTCTTTCTAATCCTCATGAATATTAATAGCTAATAAGATTTCAGAAACCTGTAACCCAGACTAAATGAAAGGTGATGCGTTTAGCTATGTATTCTGTTCAATGCCCATTTCTGTGTAGTTGATAACTAATGTCTTATTTTATAATTACAAATGCAAATACCATTGTTGGATTAAACCTTCACATTCAGTATTTTTTTTTTTTCCCTCTTCTGGTTTCTATAAATACACATGCTTGCTGTGTGAGGGTGTGGGGGAGGGAGTCTTCCTGGTGTGATGTATGTGCTGTGCTGTGTGCTCTGAGCCAATCAGATGTCTCCTCCTGCTACTCACATTCATGTTGTTTCACTCAAACACTGAGAGAGAATATGCAGCTGCCTCTCCCTCCTTTCCCTACCTTCTGTCTGTGCACACTGTTTTACACTAGATGGATTTTATGGTGATTGAGAAGGTTTCTGTAAATTTACAGAGAGCCTACAGGCAGAGAAAAGAGAGCTACAGGCTGCTGGAAGGGAGGTAGATGCATCTTTCCCCTAGAGCGATGGATAGATGGATAGATAGATGGATGGATGGATAGATAGATAGATAGATAGATAGATAGATAGATAGATAGATAGATAGATAGATAGATAGATGGATGGATGGATGGATGGATGGATGGATGGATGGATGGATGGATGGATGGATGGATGGATAGATAGATAGATAGATAGATAGATAGATAGATAGATAGATAGATAGATAGATAGATAGATAATAAAGACTATAAGCTTGGTCAGTGTTCTTCCTTTAGTTACATTTATAAATGTGATATTAAGATTTTAAACGGGGTTGTCTCATCATAAGACAACCACTTTCAAAATTGGGTTGCTGGGACTATCAGCTGATCGGCCCTGGTCTCGTTCCCGGCACAAACAGCTGAATTTGCCGGGGGAAGCCGTGGACAGCCAGGATATGTAATACTACGTGGCGGCCATTCAGATGAATAGCCTCCCTTGTAATACAAGGATAGCTTGAGCCCAAGAGAACGGGAGCCATATAAAAATAATATTTATATGTTTCACAATTTTAAACATTGTACTCTTGAAACAAGGTGTGTTTTTGTGGTAGCTCTCGGGAGAACCACAATGGCTACAATATGATGACGTGATGACACACGCCATAAACATATAGTCCAGGTCACTGAAATGACAAAGAAGAGCAGCCTAGCACAAAACCATTAGGAACAGCCAAGCCCGATGGCAAACCTTGATATAATCAGTATTGACATTTCTATAAAAACAGAACAATCTTATGGAAAACGACTGTAGGGAAAAAAATATATATACAATCGGCTCAAATAGCAGGGTACTTGAAGCCATTAAAATTTCAGAAAATACAGTATTATCTCTTATAATAGTCCATTCATAGACAAGATATAATGGTGGAGAGTTATCAAACCTAAAGTAAAATATCGCTAAAGGATAAAGATAGGATGATGATATATAAAATTTGCCATTGTCCGATACAATATTTAATAGTAGTCCGATTTGGACAATCCCTATTCATTAGAGGATTCCCCCGTCCAAAATGTAGCTATAGGTTGTCCCACTAATGAGACCTCAAATGATCAGCTGTAATCTGTGACCAAACCTGGTGGCAAGTGTTCAATTTCCCTGCAGCGCCACCACAGGTGAAATTAAGCATTACACATTTCCCATTGAAATCAATGGACATTGTAAGTCAGGATGAGAGAGAGAGAGAAAGAGAGAAAGAGAGAGAGAGGGGGAGAGAGAGAGAGAGAGACATCTGTTATGACCGCTCTCCACTCTGGCCAAGAGATGAGGATCCTGAACAGAGGACCCCCATCTATTAGCTCAGAAGTCTTTAATAGGGTTTTGAAAATAGGTTTTCTTAACCAGAAAACCCATTTAATACTGATGGTCTCATGATTGACAGTTATCTATCACTTGACAATCAGGAACAATATCTATTATTGGACTATAGTCGATAGCACATTAAAATTCCTTCAATTCAGAATTAATGGGACCTTATGGATGTTGGAGTAACAGTAATTCTGTAATACCGGCAATGGCAAGGTATGAACTATTTAGTATTTACTAAATTTTCTTGAGCCAAAACCAAATACTATTCCAATTTTTCCAATTAAAATGGTCCCATTATTAGTTTTCTCTGCCCAATATTCTGGTTCTGTAGAATAAATATAATTATTATCGCACCAGTGTGTGCCAGAATGAAATGTCAGGTTACAGTATTAAAATTTCTGGATTATAAAATTCCAGATTAAAGAAATATTACTATAGCATGATTCAGTAGTCATTAGAGGCTGAGGTCAGCAAATAACGGTAAGAATAGTGGCAAGGCATAGTATGAGGCAATGGGCTTCATGAACAAGCACGCTGAAGGCAAACATGACATTACACACGATGCAGCAGAGTCAGCTATAGCAGAGGCAAAAAGCAAATAGAAATGTAACTTGCAACAAGAAAACAAGAAGTCGGATTGTATGAAGGCTGCTGAATGAATATCTACCACCTGGTGATTTTACATTACTAGTAGGTGATCTGAGTTGACAGCGTTTTCACAACAGGAAAACGACAGGAGACTCAGTCCACTCACCGCTGCGAAACACAGAATGCCCGACCATGTTACATGGTAATAGACCAGCGGGTAAAGGAATATCTTACTCTTTTATTCAAGCAGGTCACAAAAAAATAAGAATATTTTTGACTAAGTAAACATTTAAATATTGATCACTGGTATACATAGAAGACCGGGGGCCCCATAGCAAAATAGGTCCCTGATAACGGTTTTGGATTTTGCCACCCAGGACAGAAGATTGTGATGTTTGTTTCTTCCTCCTGTTCATTTCAATGAACCTTGGACCAATTCCCCACCTTGTTGTTTGCTAATAATGCCGTCCCTCTAAGGAAGGGAGTCCTGCATGGCTTTTCACCACCCAGTAGCAACGAGGATGACCAGGACTGGTACCTTTCTCTCTAAGTGCCCCATAGCAGCCACATGGGCTTCCACTATGGTCTTTAAGTCTTTGGTATCAAGAACAGTTGGATGAAACATCCAAAGGGGTTTTCAAGTTAAGAAAAACAAAACAAAAACATCTTCATATACTCTATTAGGGAATTCTGAGTTAATAGAAGGGGTCCTCTGTTCAGGATCCTCATCTCTTCACCAGAGTGGAGAGCGATTACAAAAAGAGCCTCTCACTCTGGGGGACTCGTCCTATCCTGCATTACACAGGCAACTCATTAGTTTGAATGGGCACATGTAATGCTTAATTTCTCCTCTGGAGGCACTGCAGAAAAATTGCACACTTACTGCCAGGTTTCCCACAGATTACCGCTGATTGCTGGGGCTCCTGGCAGGCGAGACTTTGTGATCTGCTTATTGCCAAGGGACCCTTCTAACAAGTAGGGATCATCCAAAGCAGAGAACCCCTTTAAACATTTTTATCTAAAGCACAACTCATAGCATCAGACACCATGATTTACAATTTATAAGAAGAGGCCATTTGATTTTTTTTAAATAAATAAAAATTGCAGCCTTAATTTAAAAAAAAAAAACAGCAATCTGAAAAACAGTTGATTGTCTTACCGGTGAATAAGCGGATTGATTTGCTCAGGCTAATCTTCTTAGATGCCTACAAAGACTCTAGATGCTACAGCGCATCTCTTCCCCCCTTTATTTTACAGCCTGTCCCTAAAGGAAAGGCAGATCCATAAAAAACTATTGACTGTTGGCTTTGATAAAGGGGGTTAGAGAAGAGACTATATGCCAAAGGAGATGCCCAGATCATCAGAGGGATGACATTGTTATGAGAGCTAGTTCGAAAAGCAGCAAGGCCTGAAGATTAAGAGGAAAGTTTGAGCCTGTCATAGTCTACGCTGTGAAGAAAGCACGGCTCTATCCATGTGACGGTTATTTGAACTCACTCGTGAAGTCTTTTTTTCTGCTTCACTGAAATCACAACAGTTTTAGACAAATCTCTTTATGTCTTCAATTGAAAATGACTCATCCGTTAGGCTCTAGAGTAAAGTTGATCACAGCGCTAACAATCGTTGAAGAACAACTAGATATGTCCTCTTTAGCTAAACCACTTGTTAATGGGGCAAGTGGAAAAACGGAAATCCTCTCGAGATAGACTGGTAGCTAATTACAAATAGATATATATTTTTTCCAAGGTAAATATTCTTTTGTTTTATATTTTTTTGTTGCAAATTTGGAATGACAAAGAATTGAGTGATCAGCTTTTGTAGTTGGCAGCTGTGGTTTGAGGGGCTAGTCACAGCGGGAATGATAATCCATTCTAGGAAATTATATGCACTGGAAACAGTGGAAAGTCAGAGAGAAAGGGAGGGGGAGAAACCGACACGAGCAGAAGGGAAAAGAAGAGATGAGGAATATAAATCATGGCATCTATTTACTAATGTCTGAACTGCTCTCGAAATGTAGCTCAGATTCTAAATATCTGATAGGCTTTTTTTGAAGGTCAAATCTAGTGATGAGCAAGTTTCCTGAAAATCGCTTTTGGGGCCGATTCTATCTAATTAGCCTCGAAATTTGTTTCGGTCCAAAGAAATTCACCGTGAATCGCAAGTCCTCCGATTGCCCTATCAAGATCCTTGATGTCTTCTAGGACTATCTTCAAGGAGTGGGATATAGTCCTAGAAGATATCAGAGCCGGCCACTTGAGATGACATTGTGGTTTCCTATGTGATCTCTGCAGCCAATCATAGGCTACAGCGGTTACTTGGGACAAAACTACGTCCTATCAGGAGGTGGGCAGGTGATATGATGTCGTTTTGTCCCATGCGACTGCTGCAAAATGTAGTTTGTGCGAAACAAACACCAAAAGTTTACAATTTCTGCGAATTTGAAACTTTTGGGAAATCCAGACCAAATTAGATTTGTGCCAAATTAGTTCTCTCATCTCTAGTCATGTCAATGGAAATATTCAAACAAAATTCTTAAAGGGGTGGTCTCATGAAGACAACCCCTGTCCAGATGCCCTATTGGGGCATATGGACATCACTGAGGGCAGTCCTCTGGCAGGGCTTAATATGAGCACAAAGATGGCAGACCTTCATTAGGCCCCTGCCCTGCCATTACAATCATTGTCACAAAACCCCCCCAAAAAAACACATGTTAAAAACTCAACAAAAATGCAGTGTGATCCGAGCCTAAGTGTATACATGACCTACATAAGGTTCAATAGAGTCTCTGAAAAACAGCTCCAAAAACGTCCCAAGAAGTGACCTGCACTTCTTTCTCGTGGACGTTTTCTTACGCGGACGTTTTTCAAAATTAATTTTTTTGCAATCAATGGGCAGATGTTTGGAGGCGTTCTGCTTTTCATTTTTCAGGCGTTTTTCTGGCGTTTTCAGCCGTGTGAACATACCCTTACAGTAGTCAAACTATGGAACACCGTACCCCAAGAGGTAGTGATGACATATACTTTGTGACCATTTAAAAAAAGGGCTAGACAGGGGCGTAATTAAAGGCTAATGTGCCCTGGTGCAAGAATTCAGCTTGGGTCCCCCTACCACCAGACCCCTGCGTGTCTATGCTCAGCCGCCTTGCCCAACAGCCCCCATATATGCCACCACAGTATAATGCCCCACATAGCTGCTTCCACAGTATAATGCCCCCACAGTATAACGCCCCCATACAGTATAATGCCTCCATTCAGTATAATACTCCCACACAGTATAATGCCCCCATAGCTGCCCCATACATTATAATGCCCCCCATAGAGTATAATGCTCCCATAGCTGCCACCATATCAGCCCCCTCCCATACCCAATATTATGTCCCCATATGTGCCAAATAGAAAAATAATAAAATAATTACTTACCTATCCCCGTTCCCACGATGAGTGGAGGAAATCCTTCTCCTCCTTTGGCCTGTGCTATGAGTGACTCGGCGCAGACAGGCGCAGTCACATCACTACATTGCACCTGTCAGCGCCGAGCCGCTCATGGCTCACCGCACAGTAAATGCTGGAGCAAGGAGCCGTCAGCTTCTTGCTTCAGCATTAAATTCAACTATATCTGCGTCCTGAGGACACAGATACAGTTGGAACCGGGACCAACGCGGTCAGCGTTGTGTGGCAACAGGGGCCCTGTGGCTTAGGGGTCCGGTTGCAACTGCGACTGTTGCGACCCTTATAGCTTCGCCACCGAGGCTAGATGATTATCTAATGATGAATGTCATTGAGGGTTATAACTAATCTAGCAATAAAAGATGTGTAATTGATTGAGAAGGGTTGAATTTAGATGGTCCTGTATCTTTTTTTCAGCCAATGTAACTATGCAACATGTAACCCTTTATACTTGGCTGTTTTTGTGTGATTTTTTTTCTAAAAATTACAGTAAAATTACAATACAATAAAATATTTTTTAATCAAAAAAATAAAAATAAATTGGTGCCAAGAACAACCCGTTTGAACACAGCCTGGGGCAAACCAATCAAGTAAATGATCACATCCTAACTGAGTAAAATTATTGGGTGGAGAAAAAATTAGTTAGAGCTCAAGCACACAAAGATGTGTAACTTAAAACTCCTGGGCCTAGAGTAAAATCTGTACTAGAGGGACCATTGGCCCCCTTAGTCATCAGGGCCCGGGTACGCTGCTACCCCTCCACCCCCTAGAGCTATGCCCTGAGTACACTGCAAAGGACAATTTTACACAGAGTCTCTAGGGTCAGTATTATTGACCTGTAGACAGTCCACATGTCCTCGCATGGTGCCTGTGAGAGACACTTTATTTTTCCCCGTAGGGCAATATACCTCCTTTATACGGCATCTGCTGGAGCATGGCACCATTAATACAGAATCCGTGAAAAAAACTCTCCATATGCCTCTGTATGAAACCGGAAGTACACAGAGCTACAGTATGGGTGCATACATATATTCACAATACGCAAGTAGAGTGTGAGCACTGCGTACATTGTTGTTACTCATTTTGTGTTTTACATCAGTTTCTCAAGCAATGGCCCAAATAAATTTTTAACAAATATATAATTATTTTTTTTTATACTCAATTATTGAGATTGGAAAAATAGATCCAGTCACCCTCACTATGTCTATAAATACATTCTTAAAAGAGCCAAAGTGAATTGTGTCCCAGAGCATCATGGGAAAACTGCAGAATTTTTGTTTGTGCTGAAAGTGGTTGCTCTGTACAGATAGATAGAGTCACGTAACAGATGAATGTGCTGAGGACAAGTAAAGAAGAGAACATTAGATCTGCCACACCAAATTGGCTTTCCGAAGCTGTTGAATGAATGGTAGATATTACCATTAAGGTTCTTTATGGAAGTCTGGAGGCTTTCAATGGTTTTTACTCATGCGTGTTGAAAAATAAAAGTAGCAGAATGGAAATGAGAGTCGGAAAGCCGGAGACAGGAGATTGTCTGCAGAATACATGTATATACAGCCTGAGTTATTCCGCATGACATTAAGGTGAATATGGCCGACACATCAGCAAGGGGAGAACGCCACCGCTAAAGCTTGGCGAGGCAAAGACACAATGGGGCAAGTTACACAATAAGTTAATCAATCTGGATGGAACGCACTAAACAATTCTTCATTTTTATACCTATACGTATCCTATAAGATGGGACCTCATCGTGTTCAGTGGCAAGTGAGACCAGTAACAGTTAGATGGTTCAGGAGACCCAAGATACCACTGACTCATAGACCTAAATTCTTGATTTCATATTATTGCTTTTATGAATCGATGATAATAATGTGGTGTTTGGACCTGCTAGTGAATTACCTATATTTGGAAATATGCACTTGCAAATATTAGACCCTTACTGCGTTCGCAAATCCATGGCAGCTGTGGTCCTCATAATATTTTATGTAGAGGGCTGCACTTGTCTCTCCCTTAAATACTATTGAGACTGCGGGCACCATGGATCGGGGCATGGCGTAACCCGCACTTATGAGGCATTTATGATACATACAGTTGTATACACTCTTCTAACTTGTCTAGCATCAATAGTTTAGTTAATTTTGTGCTTCTTGGTTCATAAATAGAACTCCAGAATTACATTGTAGACTGACACACATTGAGAACATTAGGAAAAAAGGAACAGATAGGAATATAATTCTGCATAAGAAAGTTTCTTATAATTTGTATTATTATTATTACTACTATTATTTATTATTATTAGTATTTCATGTTTTATTAGTATTATTTGTTATTATTATTTTTATAAATATCTAATTACATATTTAATATATTATTATTATTGTTACTATTGTTTTATTAATATTTAATATACATTATTAGTATTATAATTATTATCTTGATATTATTTTAGTTATACTACTATTATTTTTATTGTTGTTTCATTATTTTTAGTGCTATTATTATTAAAAAAAATATTTGTTTATTATAAATATTCAGTACAGCACATATTTATTATTATTATTATTATTATTATTATTATTATTATTATTATTATTACTACTGTTTTTGTTGTAGTTCTTGTTCTATTCTTGTTTTCAGCAGCAGCAAAAGGTTCAACATCAATGATGGAAGATCTGTTAACAGGAATATTCGAGATTTATTTATTAACTTATTATTATTATTTTTATTATTTTTATTATTATTATTATTGAATATAATGAAGAATCCTAAAATAATTATAATATTTAGGTGCAAAGTTCTTGTTCTGCACATCTTCTCCTTGGGGAGAACAGCACCCCAAACTGATTCAAGGAATCAGTACAGCGAACTTTCTGTTCTAAATGCTTTTTGAATGACCTGGGTGTATCTATATTAGCTATACCAAATGCTATAGGCCCCAGAGGCTGAGGGGGCCCTTTCCGTTGCAATAACATAACTTATTCATGTGGGCGTAGATCAGCTATACTGTATGGGGCTACTATACATCCCTTGATTGCTGCCTAAAGTGGTGGTCTCACAAGGGACTTGAGATGTCTTGACCATCATCTGCCGGGGTGGGGAAAGCCAATGGCTTTAATCTGAAAAGGTTTCACCTTTGTGGGACTACCCCTTTAAGGCCCACAGTGTAAAACAAAAAAGCAAAAACAATAAAACAACCAATCCAGCTCTGCTACAACTACAGCTGTGCACATTTCTATATGTATCGCTGGGTGTAATTGCCATACTTTATATTTGCAGTTGGCTTGTGATTATCACATAAGGTAAATGATGCAAAATATTGAATCTTTGCTTAGAAGAAGTCAATATCCACTAAATTTTATTTTTAAACTACAAGGCAAATTGTTGCCTGGAAACTGGACAGAAAACATCTAATTCATTGTATGTTTTTTTTTTTTTGCAAGTTAAACAATATTTTATATAAGGCTGGGTTCACACGACCTATTTTCAGGCGTAAACGAGGCGTATTATGCCTCGATTTACGCCTGAAAATACGGCTCCAATACGTCGGCAAACATCTGCCCCCCATTCATTTGAATGGGTTTGCCGACGTACTGTGCAGACGACCTGTCATTTACGCGTCGTCATTTGACAGCTGTCAAACGACGACGCGTAAAATGACTGCCTCGTCAAAGAAGTGCAGGACACTTATATACATTATATGCAGGACACTTCTTTGGACGTTTTTGGAGCCGTTTTCTCATAGACTCCAATGAAAACAGCTCCAAAAAACGGACGTAAAAAACGCTGCGAAAACGCCGCGAAAAACGCGAGCTGGGGTATGTGCACACGATAGCTGCCTTTTACGTCTGAAATTACAGACTGTTTTCAGGAGTATACAGCTGCGTCGTTTCAGACGTAATTGCTCCTCCTCGCATTATGCGAGGCGTCTTTGACGGCCGTAAATTTGAGCTGTTCTTCATTGAATTCAATGAAAAACGGCTCAAATTACGTGCAAAGAAGTGTCCTGCACTTCTTTGACGAGGCAGTCATTTTACGCGTCGTCGTTTGACAGCTGTCAAACGACGTTGCGTAAATGACAGGTCGTCGGCACAGTACGTCGGCAAACCCATTCAAATGAATGGGCAGATGTTTGCCGACGTATTATAGCCCTATGTTCAGGTGAAAATCGAGGAATAATATGCCTCGTTTACGTCTGAAAATAGGCCGTGTGAACCCAGCCTTATCGTGTGCACATACCCTAAGATTGATGAAACCATCCAGGGCCACTGTGAACATTAGCCAAACAGTGCAGCGGGCCACCAATGGGGCATTATATGGCGATGATGTCATGTGCCTCAGACTAGTAAAGAAGCCCAGCCGAGCGGAGACGGTAAGCGCAGACTTAATTTTGGAGGACATCTGTGGCAGACACTCCAGAGACATTGAATGGGGGAAATCGTTGCTTTGGGAGTCAATCTGGGGGATCTGAGGCTGAGGGATTGGTTGTAGTCCTTTGTGGCTGGACCTTTTGTAGCATTTGTGGCCGGCACTTTGATGGCAATCTCTGTGGCATCTGGGGTGCATCTGAAGTTTATGGACCACTTATGGCGCATAAGTTGCTGGAACAGCATTAAGGAATTCCTGGGGTAGAAAAATGCAATGAAAAAAATGTGCACAGAACTCTACATAAAATGTCACTTTAATTTTGTGTGTTACATTATATTCACTCTAACTGTGGAGGGAGGGCGGGTCCGATGATTACATATTTGCACTGGGTCCAAAATTGTGGTAAATTGTCTCTGCCCCGCATGACGTATTTATTTATGACATAAATTTATGTGAATATAGTAACACTCTAAACCAGCGGTCTCCAACCTGTGGCTCTCCAACTGGGAGTTGTAGTTTATTAACAGCTGTAGAGCCGCAGTTCTGAGGCCATTGCTCTAAACACTTTCTAAAAACACTGTTTAGGAAAAAGAAAAAATATATGCACCGTCCGGGCTCTAATCTCAGCTAAAACTAAACACCGGAGATTAATTTATCGATCAACTGAAGCTTAGAAAGTCATTTGGGGACAATGCTCCCGGATGAGATGCGCTCTGAATTAAATGTTTATTTATGCTCCTTAAGTGTATAATGTAGAACACTTGAAGGAGAAACATATAGGGTCAGGGAGGCTCTTCTTACTACTCAGGTGAGGAATTGCAATTATTTTTCGGTCTCCTGATGCAAATGAAATTTGCTTGCAATGTTTTGAGAACCAGAGAGTAACCAGTTATACTAAATATAGGCCGGATGGAGACAAGAGTTAAAGGGGTTGTATGAGATTGGAAAAAACAGCGCCACTCTTGTCCATGGGCTGTTTCTCGTATAACAAGTCAGCCCCAGTCAAGTAAACAGAACTATTTAACCAACTTCTTGATAGCCTCTCTGCAGAAGAATGACAATATGCATCCTAAGTGTGAATGGGCTCAGACGAAGGATTTATGAGAAAACAAAACATAACTACATGGTTGCATGGTTTAGAAAACCCATTTTCAAATACATTACTGGGTCATTTTGAGTTACTAGTTGGGGTTCCTAATTTGAAACTTCCATGAATGGGCCGTAGTGGAAAGCAGGTCTCTGGAGGACTCATCATGTCCATATGTTTCAATTAGCACCATGTAATGCTTAATGTCCCCTGTTGGGGTGCTGCAGGGGTATTGGACACTTGCTTCTGGTTCCCCTGCAGATTACAGGTGATCACTGTGGGATCTCTTTACTGTCCTGATTGTTTGATACAATGTATCAGTGTAGGTAGAATGCATGCGTTGTGAGTTTTACAGAACTGTAATACGGCACCTATAGATATACAACGGAAAAAAAATTGTGGTATGTTCCATTGCATGCTGTATTATGTAGCTATTCTCTTATAGAAGCATTGCCTCTAGGGGAGAATATCTACATAATATGTGCTATACAGAGGTGTAGGGACTCTGTGTTAACCACATGTATGTGCATGTTGAGTCTTTATCCTGTGGATGTAAACAAGAACGTTCACATTCACTGACAACAAGCAGAAATCTTGGAAATAATCCAATACTGGACACCACTTATGGACAAGAGTGTCACTGTTTCCAGAAAAATAATAGACAGAATCTGATATCCGACACCCCTTTTTTAATGAAATAAATATCTTGCAATAATGGCCCTGGGAGGGGATTTTTTTGTGTAAGGTACAGCATGTTTTATTTGTGAGATAATTTGCAATTACAGCTTCGGTGAGCGTTTTAACCTCAGGTAACAGAGAAGTCCTCCAAGAAAGTGATGACCAGATAATAGGTTTATAGATTAAAACATACTGTACTGTAGCAAGCCAAATACTAGAACCAGGAGCGAGGATGAGGTCACCTGCGGGGTATGAGTTCAATAAGTCCAAAATCAATTACTTTCAATGAGGTATTTGACATGACTGCGTTCTAAACTTCTCATCTCATTTCTCAGAAAGTAACACGCTCTTCTTCTACCCATCACTGTACTTTGTATTGCCTATTACTTTAACAATTAACATTACTATAGGAGAGCAAATTCAGGAGTCTCCCTCAGAGTTTAGTTACCAATGCCACATTGCTTAGTGATGATTATCTCACTTTCCCAAAAATATTTAGGAATTTGAATAGACTTTTCAGTTCTTCTGCCACTATTCCTTTCACATCAACACACCTGTAACTCTGTGGTTCCTACGAAACCAGGGAAAGAACCAACTGGATGGCACAATTTCACCAATAGCACCCACCCTCTCCCGAAATTCGGGTAAGGTCAAGGTACTCAACTGGCCCCAGAACTTAGGTGCCTCTAGATGGTTTGGTGATTGATGCCCTGGATAATGGCTAACTGGATGGAATTAAACTCAAAGGGTGTAGTAGGAGGTTTGGCTGCTATGGACAATGACAAAAGTTGCTTAAATATACCTGGAATGGTATAGAGAAGAGATGGGAACAGAAATGTGGTCAGGAGGTCCAGAAGTCGGTAACGGGATTCAGGCAGATACAGATGTGGTACAAGGGGTAAAGCATAAACTCAGTTGGTAAAACCAATTAGAAACTAAAAAATAGGTTGGCACTAATTTTCAATTCAAATCGTTTTATTTTATTAATTTAGATGTGACACCACTGTGAAAATTTGTAGCACTTGTAGCAACGTGGGAATATGCCCTTTATTAGGCTTAGTCAGTTCATGCAATAGCCCGGCACAATGGTTGGGTAAGAACGACCAAGCAGAATCGGGTATGTGGTCTCGTAAGGCGTAGGGATAGGCAAATTTTCTGAATCAGCCCCGAAATTAGTTTTGGCCCGAAGAAATTCGCCACAAATCGCAAGTCTCCCGATAGCCCTGTCAGATTCTCTGATGTCTTCTAGGACTGTATACAAGTGGGATACAGTCCTAGAAGGCATCAAAGAGTCAAACAAGGCAATCGATGTACTTGCGATTCCACCCCTAAAATATAAAAATACCATACTTGCCATCTCTCCTCATCTCTCGTAGCGGCGCGGTCACCGGCTGCAGCGGTCACGTGGGACAAAACTATGTAATCTCAGGAGGTAGGGATGCATCTCTACAGGAGACCAGGAGAAGTGGTGAGTATGGTATTTGTTTTTTAATTTCCACTTCTCCCCTCTTTTTTTTTTCTATAATCTGCATCTTCGTGAACCTGTAGCGAAGCATCCACCACTTCATAAACGAGCAGGACACCATCCATTACCTGGTGATGAGCCTGGTAGGTAGAGTACAGCGTATTGCAGGGTTGGAGACAGACTTTTTGTTTAGGGCATGTAGTTTACCATCCTAATGAATTATTAGGATTTCAGCGTTTAAAGCGGTTAGACACCTTGGGCCTAATGTAAAAAAGCTTTGAGGAGGAATTTAAACCAATCTCCAACTGCTGGATCTTCCACTGTTCCAACCGGCCCCATGGATAAGTCTTAATCCTTAACTAACAAAAAAGAGGCTCTTCATTGTCCATTTTTGATGACTTAACAGTGGAGAGGGCCATGACAGTTATGTAGGCACAATGACCGGATTCTATAGAAGATACCATCAGACCTCAGCTTCTTGAATACCTGTGAATACGGGGTCCAGCTAGAGATTTTCTGTAATGTAGGCTTTATGTAGGTCAATGAAGATTTTGATATAAGAGGAATCCAAATAAGCTTCGAAGTAAGTATTCAAACCATCCAATACATAGTCACATAAGGCCTTATTCTAGACTGTCTGTAGTCTAGATGTGAACCTGGCCAGATCCCTCACAGTTTGGTTATGGAACCAAAAATATATAGATTTTTTGCCGCCGTAAGCTCGGTTCTAGAACAATGGAAGATCCCGTTGTTACCTATAAAATACAGACAGTTAAACAAGGGTACAATGCACCCCTTTAAATTAGATCTAACTCTACTACTAGTTGTACTGATATATAGTTTGACTCTTTATTATAGTCCATTTTAGTCTACATGTGCATTTACAATTTTGTCTCCTAAACTGAAATCTCCCAGAAGTCCCTGCTGACTCAATGACTTCATAGACCTTACTCATTGTAGACTTTGCATTGTAGAAAGTATAGTTGATGAGCCAGGCACTACACAGAGTATGAGAAGATGAACAAAGCTTTTAGGGTTGTGTCTGTAAACAAGTTGTCAACTGGTTTTAATAGAAACTAGCAGAATTGCGAATACAGCTCCGGGCCATAATACAGAGTGTAACTCAGCATAAGTACAAGATAAGTATTGCAATGTATTTAGAAAGTTACTTCATTCTTTCTGTAGATGATCTCTTTACAGTTTTATGGACAAAGTTTTGAGTGGTCATTCGGAGGTTAAACAGAAATTGTGTTGCTATGACAAAAATTGCCTGTGTGAGGCAACACTTCTGTAAAGCAATGCTACCTGACTGAAATAACATGTTAAGGATTGTAATTCCACATCAGCTGGTCAACCCAATGTTTCAAAGTCTGCATCGTAGAATAGAAATATTGAAATATAAGAGCAAAAAAATATACTAAATACTATCTTAGAGATAAAATATTATATCTAGAGATAGTCATAAGACTCTACACTTAAAGTCACATTAGACCCAGAAAGGAGTTAACAAGCCCAAGTTGTTTTTTGACTAGATTTTCTATCAGACCAGAACTTCTGGCCCATATCATATAGCAGCTTGGCTCATTGACTAACAGTATCTGTTCTCCATGATTTTTATTGACAGGTGTCTCCATTTTCGTTGGTACATGACTGGGATTTTCTGCAATTTCCAACATTCACCATATGTTGCCAGATTGCAAGCTGACATCAGAAATGTACACCAAACCCACGCATAAAGAAGGCTAATGTCACACGTCCTATGATATGAGCAGAGACATTTCTACAGGAAATACATTTATTGCATTAAATAAAATAAAAATGGATAAAAACATGTCAATATAGCAGGAAAATATATGACATATCGGTATTGTCTTCTGAGATCCCACTGATGTTACAAAATCATAAGGAATCTTGAAATGCATTGCAATAGTGAGAGATTATAAACCCACATTTTCTACTTCCCATATTGCTTTCCAAATTTATTCCTGAATTACCTGTAAAATAATTTTTCATTTTTGTTCTTGTGATACCCACATTACACCGGGTTCCAAATTGTTATGCAAATGTTATTTTTCGCTGATTTTCCTAAATAGTCGATGCAAATGACAGTCAGTATAATCTTCAAGCCATCAACCGTTGGAGTATAATGCAAATTTTATTGAACAAATCTCCTAATGATGACAGATTTTTTTTTAGAAGTAAAAAACTCACAATGCACTGTTTCACATTATTATGCACAACAGAGATCAAAACATTTTAAGGATTGTAAAGAGAACTAAAATGGTAATTTTTGGATTTTGCAGCATCAGGAGGTCATATTTACAGAAATCAAAAGCTCTTTCAATAAAAAAAACTTAACAGGCCAAGTTACATGTTAACATAGGACCCCTTCTCTGATATCACCTTCACAATTCTGGCATCCATTGAATTTGTGAGTATTTGGACAGTTTCTGCTTGAATATCTTTGCAGGATGTCAGAATAACCTACCAGAGCTTCTGTTTTCATGTGAACTCCCTCCCACCCTCATAGATATTTTGCTTGAGGATGCTCCAAAGGTTCTCAATAGGGTTGAGGTCACTGGAACATGGGGGCCACACCATGAGTTTCTCTCCTTTTATGCCCATAGCAGCCAATGACACATAGGTATTCTTTGCAGCATGAGATGGTGCATTGTCATGCATGAAGATAATTTTTCTACAGAAGGCATGGTTCTTCTTTTTGTACCACGGAAGAAAGTGGTCAGTCATAAACTCTACGTACTTTGCAGAGGTCATTTTCACACCGTCAGGGAGGGGCCTACCAGCTCTCTCCCCATGATTCCAGCCCAAAACATGACTCCGCCACCTCCTTGCTGACGTCGCAGCCTTGTTGGGACATGGTGGCCATTCACGAACCATCCACTACTCCATCCATTTGGACCATCCAGGGTTGCACGGCACTCATCCGTAAACAACACGGTTTGAAAATTAGTCTTCATGTATTTCTGAGCCCGCTGCAACCGTTTCTGCTTGTGAGCATTGTTTAGGGGTGGCCAAATAATAGCTTTATGCACACTTGCAAACCTCTGGAGTATCCTACACCTTGAGGTTTGCGGGACTCTAGAGGCCCCAGCGGCTTCAAATACCTGTTTGCTGCTTTGCAATGGCATTTTAGCAGCTGCTCTCCTAATCCTATTAATTTGTCTGGCAGAAACCTTTCTCATTATTCCTTTATCTGAATGAACCCGTCTGTGCTCTGAATCAACCACAAATCTTTTCACAGTACGATGATCACGCTTAAGTTTTCTTGAAATATCCAATGTTTACATACCTTGTCCAAGGTATTGCACTATTTCACGCTTTTCGGCAGCAGAGAGATCCTTTTTCTTTCCAATATTGCTTGAAACCTGTGGCCTGCTTAATAATGTGGAACGTCCTTCTTAAGTAGTTTTCCTTTGATTGGGCACACCTGGCAAACTAATTATCACAGGAGTCTGATATTGATTACAATGATCCAAAGAGCCCTAAGACACAATACCATCCATGAGTTTAATTGAAAAACTAATAATTAAATGTTTATGACACTTAAATCCAATGTGCATAATAATTTGGAACACGGTGTATATACATTTTTGATGCTGCAGGGAATAGAGATGAACAGATAGATTCTAAACAAATCAAATTCGGTCTGAATTTCCCAAAAGTATTGTATTCAGCTTTATCCAAACCTTTTGGGGTTCGTGGCACACAAATCTGCAAAATGAGGGCCACTTGACGACATTTTACAGATTAGAAAAAATAGGAAAAAAGGGAGAAGAGATAAAAAAGAAAATACTATACTCACCTGCTCTCCTGTAGCAAAGCGTCCCTACCGGCCTTCTGATTCAATGTTGTTTTTTCCCATGTGACGTCTACTGCAACGGGTCCCTGACGGCCTTCTGATATGACGTTCTCTTGTCTCATGTGATCGCTGCAGCCGGTCACTGGTTGCATCGGTCACATAAGACAGAATAACATCACCTCAGGAGGCCACCAGGGAAGCGTCGAAGCAGCATTAACATGGGACAAAACAATGTCATCTCAGGAGGCCGGCAGGGATGAATCGCTACGGGAGACCAGCGCAGGTGGGTATGGTATTTTTTTTTATTTTAGTGGTTGAATCGCAAGTGCCCTGATTGCCCTGTTTAACTCTCTGATGTCTTCTAGGACTTTATCCAACTTAGATACAATCCTAGAAGACATCAGAGAGTCAGACAGGGCAATCAAGGAACTTGCGATTCGAGCAAATTTATTCAGAACGAATCGAATTGGTCAGCCGGTTTGATAGAATTGGCCCCAAAACAGATTTCTGGAGATTTGCTCATCTCTACGAGGGACACCATATCTGATGCAGAACATCTCAATAAAGGTTATGCTTCTGATCCTAAAAGATATACAGGAAAAAAAAGAGTCCAGTGGATCAAACGTTTCACCTGTATGTCCCCAAATGCTTCTGTAGTTGTTGTTGCCACTATTCTGTGGGCTCTAGGACATAATTTTTCCCCGGCTTATTCCTAAGGTTGTATTACCATAAGGCAGCCTATGCATCTGGAGAGTGGAGGACCATTACAGATTGGTCTTGTCCACATAATAATGAGTGATGAGAACCTGCACAGAGATGTCTCCACGAGTGCAGCTGTAAAGGATCTGCCAGACACAGCTTTTGTGTCGACGCCCGTTGTTAATCAGTCTGCATCTGCTCCTAGCTCTGATAGAGTGACTCGATCTGCTACCACTCAGGTTGGTAGGCTCAGGGGTGGGAGAACCTATCACAGCCTTGCCAGACGGTTCTAGCTCCCGCCCTCGGTCTATTTATACCTTCATTTCCTGCTTGTCTTTGCCTGTGATTCTATCCTGTTTCCTGGCTCTGCTGCTCCTGCTATTATTATTGACCTTGCTTCATTTTGACCCTGGCTTTACTGACTACGCTCCTGCTCTGCGTTTGGTACCTCGTTCAGTCCTGGTTTGACTCGGCTCGTTCTCTACGTCTGTTGCTCACGGTGTTGCTGTGGGCAACTGCCCCATTTCCTTTAGCTTCTGTGTACCCTTGTCTGTTTGTCTGTCGTGCACATATTGAGCATAGGGACCGTCGCCCAGTTGTACGCCGTTGCCTAGAACGGGCCGTGCAAGTAGGCAGGGACTGAGTGGCGGGTAGATTAGGGCTCACCTGTCTGTCTCCCTACCCCGTCATTACAGCAGCAATATTAGAAAAAAAAGTAGGTGGAAAATGTACTGGAGTCATGACAATTGACATCCTGTCCCGGGTAGTTAGGAGTGGAGTTTTTATTGGTGTAGAGGTTAGTAGATATAGCACATGTACCTAATGCTGCAAATATTTGTGTCAAGACACAAGGGGCTGGCATGGCGATATCCCTATCATGGGGTTTGAGAGAGACGCCTATGCCTGGCCCCGCACCTCCTCGATTTAACAGCAGTGGATTTGGGTGCCTACAAGTTGTGTACACCTCTGTATACTGGCAGCAATGATATATGTTTATTACATTTAGCCAAGGATGAGTCTAGTATTTTTTTTGCTACTCTTTAAAGAGAACCTTTTACCTCCCCATATATGAGCAGCTGAGTGCAGCATATAATGGGGAGGGCTGCACAAACCCTGGGGCACTTAACATTTTTTTTTTCTACCTCCCTCAGTTCTTTAGATATCGGTGCCGTTATATTTGGCGCCCGATATTTAAATAACCCTCTGATTGGACAGTGTCACAGCCATAGTAACACACCCCCTTGCTAGTACAAGCCCCGTTGACTGTTCAGGGGGTTATTTAAATAACGGGTGCCAAATATAATGACACTGATATCTAAATAACGGAGGGAGGTAGAAAAAAAATTTAAAGTGCCCCAGAGTTTGTGCAGCCCTCCCCTTTACATGCTGCACTCAGCTGCACATGTATGGGGAGGTGAAAGGTTCTCTTTAAAAATCATTTTTACTTTTGAGAGTTATTTAGTTGATAAAGTAAGAATATTAATTAGTATAATGATGTGTGATCCAAATAATACCATCCAGTCTTAATAATTATTTAATACCTGATATAGCCCTATATCATACCAGCCAAGGAAGTGCCAGATACAGCAGTGTAACAATAATAGCCATAATGTTCTTTACAGTGTCAGCTTTAATACCGTCATAACAGTGGTAATCATAACGCCCTCATAATGCCGTCCATAATGCCTCCATAATAGTACTGGGTATAATGCCTCCATAACAGTGGCAGTCATAATACCGCCACAACAGTGCCAGACAAGGCCTCCAGAAGAGACACAGCAGCAGCATCATTAATAAAATATATTTGGTCTAGGAAGGGCGCCACCTGTGGTGAGTTGCTCACATAGCACCATGAACCATGCACACTTTACCCCTAATTATATTACAAGACATAATATTTGAAAATTTCTTTACAAAACAGAATAAAATAAATAAGTTCCACCGAGTGTCCTGGAATACAAAGTGGTGCACTGCGCTTTCTGAAGTTAGACAGACCTTTGATGTGTTCTCCGCTCTTCTTCCTAACAGAATTATTTTTTTTTCAATGGTCCAAATAGTCTTTACAGCAATCCTCACTGTAAATACACTTTTACATTCATCATAACTATACATTATTTCTGAGGCCAGGATTTGTTTTTTGTTGTTTTTTTTTTTACAGCAGAACAAAAAGCAATCACTATGTACCCACTGGCAAATGACCATTGTAGTCTCTCCAGTTCATGTTTCCAAAATCAGTACAGTGAATAAGCTGAAGGCAAGGAAACATTAAACTAATGTGTGCTCGGCAGCTGAGCTGATGAACAAATCAAAGCAGATAGTCAAACAAAATTACCTAGCAAGAAATAGATTTCCAGGTCCCCAGAATCCTGTTTGTGGGCAGAGATATTTCGTTGACAGTTTGCATTCGCCGCAGATGATAATTAAGTCTGATTATTTAGTTGTATTTTCCTGCAATGACGTCTGGACAATGATAGATTATCCACTAATTTGGGAGACGTGACTCATCAAGGATGGAATTATAAGGGGTCAAGAGGTTGCAGTCACACTCAGACCCGGGAGCCTAAATTCATATGAGAAGACCAGTATTATAAATGACATGTGATAGAAGAGGGGCCCTGATTTTGCATTGGGGCCCACAAGCTTCCAAGTAATTTTTCTAGAGCTACAGCTATAAAGTTAGTGTTATGGAATAGCAAGTTGAACAATTTCCCAAAGGCTGGTGAGGACTGCCCGGAGAAAGCGTGCAAAAAAATCTGCAACCTCAAATCCATCACAACTCTGATCGACAGAGTCTAAGGCTACTCTAAGGTCTTCGCCAGAGCCGACAGCAAGGCTGGATGGTTTTTGCTGCATATAACCAAGGTTTATAACCAGAGTTCAGTGTTGGATAACAGGTGCAATGCAGGCAATACCTGAACAGGTAACCAGACAAAGGGTAAACAGAACGTCCAAAACAGTAAGCCAGTGGATATCAGGTAAAGTAGAGGTCAAAACCAGCCGGGAGCAGATAATCAAAATCGGTAAACAAAGGGTTATCCTAAAACACGCCGTTGTCAATTTCCAAGAAGTCAGAGGTAAATGGTGTAGGTAAGCTTGATCAAAACACATGCAGACACAAAATTCACAAGCAAAGAACAGGTGGAGGAAGACAGGTATAAATACAAACCCTACACGTGATAGGCAGAAGAGCAGAGAGAAGAGATAGGCTCAAGGTAAAACCAGGACCGCCCAGAAGCTAGAACAGTAGTCATGGTGATCTTAAGGGAACAGGCATTTTCCTAACAGTTAGTTGACTAATGTTAATATTATTTACCATGGCAAATGAACAGACTGATTATTTGGGCAATCAGCACTACCCATTGGCCCAAAGCATTATGGGGGGACAACAGCCCTCCATCTAGAAACTGCACCGTATATTTAAGGAGTAGGGGGGGGGTTAGAGCTCAGTTTTTCCTTAAACTTGTATGGTGGGCGAGAAGTTGCCCATTACACTTGTTGCCTGGTGGGTAACTCTTCCCTCTATGCTAGGGGCTCTGGAAATTATTGAGTTAAAAATTCCACATGCTGCAGACAGGTAAAGTTGTCATTGAGCCCAGACAATTCTCATTTAGCCCTCAATGGGAGAGAGATAAAACTTCCTTTTGAAATGGAAAAAAACAGATATGTTTGGTGACAACCTTCATGACCACCATTAATGTTTCCATAGAGGCTGTCACCAATCTCAGACTCCTGAATCAAATCTGTGTAATTATGAATGGTTTCAGAAGAGGGGATGAGTTCTTAAAGGGGTTGGATCACAAAGCATTCCCCTGCTGGGACCCTCAACGATCACCCGTAGTCTGCAGCGATAGACACTCTTTTTAGCATTTTTCTTATAATCCATTTTTTTCAAACATCAAGATATAATAGATATAGTTACTGAAATTAAAGAGGAGAAACTATAGACCGCACATCCACAATATTAATCAATGAACGTAAACCGGAGGTTCTTAGTTAACATTTTGATGAAATTGTAAAAGCCCACTTGGCACTTCACGACGTCCTCCTTTAAGTGGATCCCTACTGTATTGATTGCAGCACCTCATAGCGGCTCTCGCCACCAAAGTCCCGCAACCGCAGGGGGAGCCACCTAGAGGCCCAGAAGCACCCCTGCTGCCAGGCCAAGCCAACCTTGTCTCTGGGCCACGTCTCCCACAAGTGCAGCACCACAGCAATAGACACCACCACACGGCGCCACAACAAGTGAAAAAATTGAATGAACTCACCTTTAAATGTGCCCCCAGTGGCCAACTGAGTGCACAAGAGCAGAAACACTTATGTGGTCATTCCCTAATTAAAATCAGCTGGGCCAAAAGTGTGGAGCGCTGGTACAAGAAATTGCCAAAAAGGGAAAGAATGTGTGACTATACTGAAAGAGGAGAAACTAAACAGGAGGTTCTTTGTTATCATTTTGATTAAATTGTATAAGCCCACTTGCCACTTCACAGTGACCACCTTTAAGTGGATCCCTACTCTAATAAATAATACTTACACCTCTTAAAATTAATACTGTCCTTTTATGTGGCACTGGGGCCCTAGGACTCCCATCAGGCACTAGAACACAGGTGCCACTGCAACATTCATACCCCTATAGTAATAACACTGCGATTAAAAACTGTATTCACTTCTCAAATGGGGCAGATATGCTGCGTAATAGAAGGCAGCGTATACGCCCTGTGCGCCGCAGGGAATTTCAAACTGTGGTGCGGCCCCCTGGGATGACATTTCGTGCCAGGAGACCACTGCAGCCTGTGAGGCCGGGAGGCTGGCCCTCTGACGTCATCCAGGCTGGCCTCCTGTGATGATGTTTCATCCCATATGACTGCCGCTACAGCCTGTTTTTTTTCTCTGAGTTGCATATTTTTGCAGCGGAATCGCTGTGAACCCGCCGCAAAAAAAACTCAACAACTGCTATTGGTTGCGGGATTTACCTCCCCATTGAATTCAATGGAGAAAACCCGCAAGAAATAAGCAGCGTTTACGCAACCACAATTGACATGCTGCAGAATAAAAAAAAATCCGCTCAGTATTTACGCAGCGTGTGGATGAGGTTTGTTCTATCTCATCCACTCTGCTGCTACTGCATTTGCGGCGGATTTTCCGCAACTAATTCCATTGCGGAAAAACCGCAGTATTTACGCAGCGTGTGAACTGATCCTAAAGGTTTTCATTGTTAGGGTATGTTCACACGTCTTAACAAAATACATCTGAAATCTCAGAGTTTTTTGCATGTACTCGTGTTTTTCGCAGCGTCCATTACGGATGTAATTGGAGCTGTTTTTCAGTGGAGTCAATGAAAAACGGCTCCAAAAACGGCCCAGGAAGTGTCCTGCACTTCTTTGACGCAGGCGTATTTTTATGCGCCGTCTTTTGACAGTGACCCGTAAAATTACACCTCGTTTGAACAGAACATCGTAAAACCCATTGCAAGCAATGGGCAGATGTTTGCAGACGTAATGGATCCGTCTTTTCAGGCGTAGTTTGAGGCGTAAAACGCCCGAATTACCTCGGAAAATAGGCCGTGTGAACATACCCTTCGGATATAAATCTCCATGTTCCTGCTCACTAACAGCATGCAGAGATCTTGAAGAAGGTGAATAACTGAAATAGAAATATCCATTAGCACGTGTTATAGTCATAAATGATGGTAACGGTCCTAAAACATTTACAATATTTCCATAATCAAGTCATACAAGACGTCATTGACTAAACATAAAAACATGATATTTTTCCAGCTTAAAAGCCCGACTAAAAATAGATTCTTAGGGACAAGGTAATTTAATTTCCTGGCTGAGAAGATATAGTATAAATGTACTGCAATGTTCTTTGCATTGTACAGTACATCTCAATAACTGGGGAGATACAGATAAGGCATGGCAGCTGTTCCTATCCAAAATTGGCATTAGAGCTCTGCAGACTGACAGAGATTCATTAGTCAAAAAGAAGGATCTAATGAAGTCTGGGGATAGGAGCAGGTATCCAGGCACTGGCAGATCTGCTGCATTTCTGAATATTTAGGCATTTATAGATACAAGGAATGGACGGCGGTATAGACGGAAGGAGAGCAATTAGGTCATCTTCTGATTTATTATATTATCTTTAGAGAAGCGGTGAGATCCACCTTTAAACATCATTTTATCTTTAGATCCAATATGTTGCACTGATTAATTTCTTAATAAATCTTTACAGCAGGTGAAGCTCCGTTTTTCTGTTATAGAGCTCCAAATTCTTTGCATAGACATAGTTAAATGGTAAAATTTAGCCTGCAGCCACCACTAGGGGGAGCCAAGGATCTTACTGCATACTGTTTTATTATTCAATGTATCAGTAGTATGCAGTGAGCTCCCTAGCTCCCTCTAGTGGCAGATTTAGGAAACCAGCATTTTATCATCGGGACTATATCAACAGGCTTATGCAAGAAAACTGGAGTAAAAAAAGTTGCAGCTTTGGGTGCACGCCAAAGTTGCAACCTTTTTATTTTCCTTACCACCTTCTTAAAGTGGTGAGGGGTGAAAAGGGGTGGGGCTTTGCCAAAGGGGGGAGCCTCCGGGTGGAACAGCAGATTTATTATGATTTACGCCAGAAAAGTGGAAATCTAAGGCAGTTCCTAGCTAATATAGATTTCACTCTGTGGGATGTGGCAAGGGAAAGGCCCATACCGTGCTTACCCCCAATTGGGCTACCCCCAAACCAGCACCCCCAGCGGACAATTAAATAAAATAAAAAAATAAATGAAATAAAATTAAAAATAAATTAATGCTCACCTCACCGCTCCTCTTCTCCCCCCTAGGTCCTCAGCATGTGACGTCTTGTAGAATGTACTGTAGTATGCAACGCGTTGAAGCGCTGGGTCGCATATAATGCCCTGACGATGACCTGTGCTGGAATACTAAAGGGAACCCAGAGGTGAGAAAAGCGGTGAAGTGAGGATGAGGTTTTTTTTACTTTATGGTAGATGTGGGGGTGACGTTGTGCCATTTGTGGCTCAGGGCCGACAGAACGATGTAACACATTTATTAAGAAGCTTTCTGCTTTATTTCCCCAGAAACAGCATCTCTTGTCCATAAGCTGTGCCTAGTATAGCAGCTTATCCTCATTCACTTGAAAAAGAGTGAACTGCAATACCAGATACAGCCTATGGACAAGCGTGGCGCTGTTTCCAAAAAAATGAAGACTTTTAATGCTAGTTCTAGACAACTGAGCTCATTTCCCTCTAATGAAAGTAGTTGTCACTCCACAAGCCACAAGCCACATTCACTACATACTTGTATATAGTGCTAAACAGCAATCCCCTTGGATATAGTGATACAGAGCAATCCCCCCCTGTATATTGCGACCCAGCGCCCCCCAAACAAAAATAAATTGTACTTAACTTGCTCCGTTCCCACGACGGATGTAGCACTGCACAGCCTCCAGGAGGGACGCTAGCGCAGACCAGCGTGATGCAGTGATGTCATCACGCCGGCCTGCGCAGGAAGTCTTCCCAGCACCTTATAGGCTGCAGGCCTAGCGTGGTCTGCAGCCTATAGTATTCATTTGTATCTGTTTCCTAAGGACACAGATATAAGTGAATGTAGCTGTCGCTAGCACCAGTGCCCCCTCCGGTGCTAGCGACGCCACCGGGCTTGAGGGGGCCGTGCCAACTGGCCCAGCCCTGTAGCAGCCACAGGATGGTGGCCCTGGAGAATTGCCCAGTTTGCCCCCTCCTAACAACGGCCCTGCTTGTAGCCTAGTAAATGGCAGGATACCTCCATGCTCTGCCATAGGGTTCAATATTATCTGCTTCCTAAGGATGCAGATACTATTGAATGTGGCGTCGCTACCGCTGTGGCAACCATAGCTGATTTTAATGGCACTCTAAAGCAAAGATCCACCCTTGGGAACAATCTCTAAATAGCTGATGTTATTATCAAAATTGTACTGTTGTACCAATCCAATAAGAATAGGCAGAGCATCAGGAAAATTAAAGGGTTTCGGGAATGTGACAACCGACCACTGGCTTTTTTTTATCAGGGTATGTGCACACAACCTATTTTCAGATGTAATTCAGGCGTAATTCAGGCCTGAAAAGACGGCCCCAATACGTCTGCAAACATCTGCCCATTGCCTGCAATGGGTTTTACGATGTTCTGTTCAGACGAGGTGTAATTTTACGCGTCGCTGTCAAAAGATGGCACGTAAAATTACGCCCACCTCAAAGAAGTGCAGGACACTTCTTGGGACGTTTTTGGAGCCGTTTTTCATTGACTCCAATGAAGAACAGCTCCAATTACGTCCGTAAAAGACGCCGCGAAAAACACGAGTACATGCAAAAACTTCTGAAATTAAGGAGCTGTTTTCGCCTGAAAACAGCTCCGTAATTTCAGACGTATTTTGCGTTGTCGTGTGAACATACCCTAAGAATGAACGCTGCCTTGTTTTTAAAGGAGTTGTCCGCTTTGGACAGTCCCTACTTCTCTTAACAAAAAGCTGAGCTAAGTGTAATGACGGGGTGTTTATTTTGTTGTTTTGTATATTTTTTTAACTAGACAACCGCTTTAACAGGTAAAGAGAATAATTCCTATAATAAACTACTATTAGGGAATAGTTATGCATGCTATTTTAAGTAGGTGCAAAGAGGAAACTTCACTTAAAAGGATTTGTCCACAATGGACAATCAAATTTTGATAGAAAGATGTCTTATCGATGGGACACTCAGGAGTCAGAAGTGAAGTGTTTCATTTCCCTGCAGCGCCATCAAAGGAGAATTTAAGCATTACACAGTGGCCATTAAAATGTACTTTAAAGAGATAGAGGGAGATACACTTTGCGGTTGCTCTCTGCATTGGCTAGTAAATGTCAGTGCTGAATCCCCATTGCTCTGGACTCTCTTTACATTTACTTTACCCTCCATGTTTAATCCTTTATTCTTGCCATAATAAACCATATCACAGTTTTCAACAATTAAAATACAAATATATATGTAACTAAACAACTATATATATATATATATATATATATATATATATATATATATATATATATATGTATATATATATATATAAAGTTGTGTTACGCACACTATGAAAGAAGGTCGGAGCAGGCTAAGGCTTCGTTCACATCTGAGTCAGGGTCCCGTTCCGACGGAGCTTCCTGTCAGAACGGAATCCTGACTGAAACAAACGGAAACCATAGATTTCCGTTTGCATCACCATTGATTTCAATGGTGACGGATCCGGTGCCAATGGTTTCCGTTTGTCTCAGTTGGGAATTCTTATCTCCATTTGGGAAGTTTGGAGAACTTACGATCTTTATATAATACTCTGAAATGTGGCAAACGAATAAAATAAAAAATAAAATAATATAAGAAAAAAAACAAGAAATAATTTTCTAGTGAATTTTGAAGTATTATTTTTTTTCAGCTCAAATAGACACATTGTGAAATTGCAGCATTTGACCTCTCTTTATGTCTTTTTTCAGACATGACACTTATTCAGCACACTCACGGTAATGCATCTCTTTAGACACATCATGAATCTTGTAACGAAAGACTGGGATTGTGCTCTCGTTTGCACCTTGCATCTTTTGGAAAGTGTTTTGCCTAAATAACCAGCTATAGAAAAGTACTAATCCACAGTTACTCAGCTTATTTTTTAACTTTAGACCTTTGTTAAAGGGGTTTGTCTAAGATTAGAAAAAAGGGCTTGTTTTTTTTTTTCAAGAAACAGCGCCACTTTAGTCCATAGGCCAGGTTTGGTATTGCAGCTCAGCATTTTTCAAGTACCAGACACAGTCTTTGGACAGATTTGAAAGGGAGCATGGCTAAACATTTCACCATTGTCACACCATATTTATTATGGATACTTAATAGACAATAATGAATTTCCTCTGGGGCTTTACCCCCTCTGTGTACGCTCCCTATAGGTAATATAAATGCTATGGAAATCTTATCAAGCAATTTTTCCATCTTACATGAAATGATTGACCACTTGTAGTGAAGGGCTTGTCTCTGGATGACAACCACTGTCCATATGCCCTATTAGAGCATATGGATGTTACAGAGGGGGTCCTGCTTCTATGTGCATGCTCTGGTGGACTCGGCGCCTTGTAATGCAGTGTAAATATGTGCTTAGACGCGGGTTGGAGAAGTCACTTGCAGCATTTTTCTAACTCATGTTATGGAACACTTAATGGAACATTTTAGAAATATAATGATGTAGGTATCCTGGGAATAAAAAGTAAAATTTTCAACAATTTCATCGATTATTTTCATAAATTATGTTTGCAATGTATTTTTTCGACATACAATGTACATATAAATCACATAAGTTATATAAACGACATATAGCAAGTTCCGCTTAAAGATTCAGGCGTGCCAACAGTTCATCTCAAAAGCCCTTTTTTCCCCATGTCATACTCAGGAATCATATTTAGGCTATGTTCACACATGTAGGATTTGCGTATTGTAATTCCTACATGATTTGTGGCAGAAATCAAAGGCATTTTCTGGCGCGGATTTGCTGAGGTGTGCGGCAGATCAACTCGAGAATTAACTCCATTGCCATTCAATGTGATTAATCCTTGGATTTTCCACGCAAAATCTGCATGAGTGGCACGGATAAAAATCTGCGCAGAAGTTTTCCGTAGCATTTGAAAGGGGGCGGCAGAAACCCCACTCACACTCAGGATACAGACTGTCAATGGATTTTATTCAAATCCAGGTAATATCCACATAATGGGGTCTTATAAAGAGCAATTTTTCTTGGGGTCTTCACACTGTTGAGCAGCTTTAGCCATCACTGTGCTTGCCTGTGATATGAATAGGCACTGTGCTTATCAATGATGTTCTTTCCCCCATTAACAATATTCAGATGTGTCTTTCCTTACCTTTACTCTTATCTCAACATATCCTGAGATGTATGGCGCGAGATGACCAGCATTGAAAAAAAAACATGATTTCGCGATACTCTCTCAGGAGATGTCTACATGTCTATATGTGTCTACATGTGGCCACCCTGTGGTAGTGATTTGAATTGCAGCCTTTTATGTTTGTTTTTTTCATCATGTCACGATATTGTATTGAATTTATGTTATGATAAATTGGATTCCTTGACCAAATTTAAGCCAAGATGAGGGTGTCTATCTGTACTGTACTGTAGTGACTTAAAGCCAAACTTTATATGATGTCTAAAATTTTATTTCAATATTTCTTTTTTTCCCATGCCATATTCAGAAGGATCCAGGAAGCAAAGATATGAGGAACTGTTTGCTGGGGTCTTCACACTGTGATATTATAGAGATGCTGCTTTGTTAGTCAGGGAAAGGAAATCACTACTGACTCCAGTTGTTCCCCTCAGGTCACCACAGGCAAGGAATAAGGACTATTAAAGTAGCTGTCCACAAACCCCAGCAAACAGCACTCCATAACCCAGCTTCCTGGACCATTATTATGAGACATAGGATTGAGAAGATTGTTGAGTTAAGGGGGTTTTGCACTGGCCAATTATCGGGCAGACAGGCATTCATATAACGCTTGTTGCTGATAATTGCCCTGTGTAAACAGGGGAACAATCAACAGATGAACGAGCAAACGCTTGATCATCTGCTGATCGTATCGTTTAAAAAAAGTTAAATGTTATCGTTGTCGGCAGCACATCTCCCTATGAATGATAATAATGTATGGGGACGAGCGATCGGAGTAACGACCGCTCGTCCCCATCCATTGCTCCTTGTGATAGGAGCAAACGAGCGCCGATCAACGATGTCTCGTTGATCGGCGATCACTGCACCGGCCACTTATCGGCCAGTGTAAAAGGGCCTTTAACTACAGTTGAACCTACATTTTCAGGTTTTCATTGTGATTTAAAGGGGTTGTCTCATGAAAAGAACCCTTTCTCTGATGACGGCCGCCTCAGCGATCATTTGATCGATGCGGGTTCGGTTTTGTTTGGCCATACATTTTAAATGGCCAACCAGAGCAAGAGCTTCTCTTACTTTGCAGTTCCCCACTCTTTCTAATAGACAGGGGTCCTGAGCGGGAGAACCCTACACTATGATGTCTATATAGCTCCTAGTAGGACATGTAGGCAGGATTCCCTTCATGTTATAATCCCTTTAAGCTTTAAATATTTGTTTAACTCTGCAACATTTCCTTGAACCATTCCTTATATAATGCGCTGTTAAACACACCATTTATTCATTAGCAATGGAGCTCAGTACATGAAATTGGTCAGTTCCCATTGAATTGTGTCAAAGAAATTGGGTAATATGCAATGTTTATTGAACGCGGAATAACAACAATATTTATTTGTAATGCCCGGCTGGTGATGTATTGAGAGAGCGTTACTATTCGGGAAAAGCAGGATTTATTACAGGGGCTGTAATTGAGAACTTTGACAGGAAATACTATAATGTTTCACAAGCCTTCGCTCTCATTTACACACAAAAGCTAAAGGTCTTTGTGGCACTGTAAAATGTTAAACACCTGCTGAGTGAGATGCAGTCAGATTGAGTTGTGTGCGGCTAAACTTAGAAACCTATTGACACAACCTTTTAAATCGCTCTGCTACTTTCTTTTATATAAATGTGCTGGATTTAAAGGGAAATCGCTTGGAAAAAAAAATGCAGCGAAGTATATGCAGTAACTGTAGCTGATAACATCCATGACAGTGTCCCGGGATTCTGAGGTGTAGTCAGGAGAAGGCTGGTGGGGCCACATTGCCTTCTCTGCCACCATTTTCAGACTGGAGTCCCTTGGTCCCACCAGAGGGAATGATTCTGAGGGCCCACCCACCATTTCTACCCAATGATAACTTGTTGTTATCTTTGTACACAAAGGACATATAGTCAATAAGATCTAATAGGTTATTTGTAAATCAACCTTACGAAATAGACCCTAGTGGCAAGTCAGCTCCAAATGGGGATGTCTTCTGCCAGACCTTTTTGGACCCATTATTGGGTCAGAGTCTGGGCGCACTGGAGAATCCTCTGGTACTCTGGAGGGCCAGTCTGTCCCTGGCTGCCACACTGCCTATACAAGAGTATCTATATACAGGACTAGGGTAGCAAACAGTGGGGGAATTAAGAAAAGCCATCTATATATACTTTTCTGGCATCTCTGCCACCTTTCAAAAAGTAGGCCAGGCTTAGCCGGAGGGGAAGGCAACACCACGACCTAATAAATTTACTATAATTTATGGAATAAAAATGGCATGAATTATAGCGCAAATCTACTTCCGCTCATTCTATGGGGCCCAGTATTTTCTATCACGCCCCTGGTACTCACTAATTATATTGGTAGTATATATACTTCTCATCTCTAGGACGCTACTTCTTTGGAAAACGGGGGACCCTTGTTAGCCGTTCTGCAATCCTATCCAGCAGAGAAGAGGTGGAGAGGTGGCTACACATGCGTGTGAAGTCTAAGGGAGTCGCTGTCTCAGCTGTCTCTGTTACCACATAGACTTCAGTGGAGAGGGCCATGAGCATGCGTTGCTACCAGGGGCATTACTAGGGAGTTCTAGGCCCCATGTCTGTGTCCCCACCTCCAGGTCAGATCCCCCTAGATAACACATAAAACGTAAACAGTCTCTACTCACTGGTCCTCTCTTTTTTCATTCACAGGGTTCCTGTCCCATATCCCCTCAGGCTGCTTCTTTAGGCCTCGGCACACGAGATTTGTGCAGTGGGGCATACAAGGGTCTGGACTTTAGGACATTGTTGCATATAATGTCCTGGCACCGCTAGGCGTCAGGACCCAGTATGCACTGTGGCACAAACAACCTGAGGTGGCAGCCTGAGGGATCTGGGGCATTCACACTCCTGGCCTGGTCGCAGTTGAACCCCCTTCAACCGTAATCAATTCGCCACTAGTGACTACCTCTTCTCTATTTGGTTTGGAAAAGAGGTCAGATGGGGTCTGGGTACCAGAGATAAGATAGTGGCCCCTACCAAATTTTTTGCCCAGGAGCCTCCACCAACTTAATCTGGCCCTGTGTGTTCATGTAAAGGATCATAGTGTTTTTTAGCTTTGAGTTTCATGACTCAAATAAGTCGAGTCGCTTCTCCCCTTATGTAAATCTACCCTCTCAAAGCAGACACTGAAACAGAGTTGGATTTTAATGGCCACAGCAGCCGTTTATTATTTAAATAACAATAACTTTAAATACCATAATTTTTTGAATCCCCAAAAAAGGGGATACATCATAACAACAAATAACCCACTGCGACCCTATCAGGGTCATAACATTATAAACCAACCAGAATGACAGGGGCAAGTCCTTGAAGCCACCGATACTTAATTTTGGCCATCTGCCCACAAATACCTTACCCCCAGCCGTAACCCGGCCCAGGAGCACCAAATTACCTTTTTGCAGATGACCACCATATATATATAAATATATATAACCCAGCTTTCAAAAGGGGTAACACCCTAAGAAGCCGACAAATTGGGGGTGCATCCCGTGATGCATTCCCCCCCACCACTTTTTACGACCTACTTCAAGGACTCCCCCCCGCAGCTGCAATGACAAAATTTAACCTCCCCCAAAGACAAATGTCAATAAGCAAATAAACTTTGACGAGGAGAACCACCATCCGCAGCAACCTTTTGCCGCGGTCAACCGATCCACATCAGGGCGGGCGGGAACATGTTCCTGCTTCTGTGTCCTGGCGAAGAGAGGGAGAGCACAAACAGGAAACAGGTACATCCCCTTCAATCCCCACCCCTTCTCACTCAAGCCCTCCTGCTGTCCCCCCCCTTTTCCTCTCATAGGCCAGCCAACTCTGTGTCCCTCCCATCTATTTTAGTCATGGAGGCCTTCCCTTATTCCTTTTTTCTTCTTTCAGTACGGCCTCTTCTTGACTCAAATAAGTCGAGTCGCTTCTCCCCTTATGTAAATCTACCCTCTCAAAGCAGACACTGAAACAGAGTTGGATTTTAATGGCCACAGCAGCCGTTTATTATTTAAATAACAATAACTTTAAATACCATAATTTTTTGAATCCCCAAAAAAGGGGATACATCATAACAACAAATAACCCACTGCGACCCTATCAGGGTCATAACATTATAAACCAACCAGAATGACAGGGGCAAGTCCTTGAAGCCACCGATACTTAATTTTGGCCATCTGCCCACAAATACCTTACCCCCAGCCGTAACCCGGCCCAGGAGCACCAAATTACCTTTTTGCAGATGACCACCATATATATATAAATATATATAACCCAGCTTTCAAAAGGGGTAACACCCTAAGAAGCCGACAAATTGGGGGTGCATCCCATGATGCATTCCCCCCCACCACTTTTTACGACCTACTTCAAGGACTCCCCCCCGCCAAAGCGAAACAGGCCTTGACCACCTCACGCCTGCGAGCTCCTCCACACTCCCACCGCTCGCTCAATTCCATCGGTCAAAGCCAGACTCCACATATCCATCCCCACCTCATTGAGGTGCACACCATCCTCTCTCCAGTACCTGCCAGTCCCAGCCTCCAGATCCCAGTGGCGCACCGCAACCCCACCATTACGCATCACGAAGCTCGATATGGCCCTATTAGCCTTAATGCGAGCCTTGTTAATTTTTCCCACAGAACGGGCCATCCGCCAGTTCTTCCTAGGGACCATCTCAGACCACACCGTCACCAATTTAGGATAAGTTGCCCATAAGCAGAGCAAATCATGCTTGACGTCCCGTACCAACTCCCGGAAAGGGCGTATACCCAAATCGTTGCCTCCCACATGCAACACCAGTACCTCCGGCGCCCTGTCAAGCAGTACAAAATTGTGAAACTCGGGCAATACCCTGTTCCATGTCATTCCCCGTATACCCATCCACCTCACAACCGCCGCGTCCCGCGGAATCCTGAGCTGTCGACCGTCCGGCCGTACATCCGCGCGAAGGGCACCCCAGTACACAAAAGAATGTCCCATAATCCACACCATGCATGAGTCACGGCCTGCAAAACAAATGAAGAACATACACGCACCACCTCTTGCTGCCGCGTACCATCAATACTCAGGCGGAAACGCACGCACCCGGAACATGCTATACATCAATATATCACAACATGTTCAAGCGCACATAAGAACGGAAACGCGCCGACTCCCAACGCCCTATCCGCTGCACGCCTGCATTATCTAAACCCCATCTCACCGCCTCCGTCGCTGCCCCTATACGGAAAGAATGAGACGAGTATTGCTCTGCCTGCACCCCGCTAGCCACCAGACACTTTCTGAAAACCGAAATAAACTGATACCGCGACAGAAACGAGCCATCCTCGTGCCGCAGCAACGGCCCGTCTGAGAGATCTAAACCCGCCAAGTACTCCTTGACACACAACACTGGACAAACCGGATTCTTTGGGACCGCCAGCAAAACCACTCGACGTCCTGCCCCTCCTTGGTCCGTTTTGGACCTTCGCAACACTATCTCCACCCTGTCTTCATACAAATCGACATTATCCTGCAACAAGCCCCCCGCTTTTACCGAACTGGGGGAAACCAATTCCCCTACCCGAAAAGCTCCAAAAAAGGCTAACGCAAAAGCCAACCGGAAAAGCTTGCTCTCATACTCTGAACGACACACCTGCCGCACCACCCCCTCCAGGGAACACAACAATTGAAATGACACGGGACGCCTCTTATCCCTCACCACTACACCCCGTCTCAGCCCCTTCAATGCCTGGCCCACCAAGAACCGCTTCGTGATATCTGCCAACCCCCGTAACTTACAACCGAAAGCAATGGCCGCCACGAAGCGATTAACCTTAGCGACCGTGCAACCCCGGGCGAACGCATCCCCCAACCAAAACAGCAAGGCCACCATCCTATCATCATCCGAGCACACATCACCCAAAGATCTCACCCACTCCTCCCATTGCCTCCATCCAGCCGCATACGACGACCACGTCGCACTGGCCAGTGAACGTTTAATCAATGCACCTGCCGCCTGGATACCAGCTCCCACAGATGACTGGGACAGTCCACCCCTGTTAACTCCGCGTCCGGGACCAGCTGCCGGAAACGATCCCACTGCGAGCGAGAAAGCGCGTCAGCAATACAATTCTCTACCCCGGGAACATGCACCGCCACCACCCATGCATTTAAACTCAAACAGGAAAGCACCAACTGACGCAACAAGCGAACCCTTTAAAGAACGCCCCGAACCCCACCGCCCCAGACGCGTCAGTGAACAATTCCAAATCGAAGCTATCTAACGCCCGGGACATCCAAAGAGAGCGCCCATTATACTGTGCCAGAAAATGGAGACAGACCTGTAAATCTTCCCTGTGCTCTGCAGCCAGACGAATGAAATGATGGGGTTCCCGAACCCCCGCCGTCGCCGCTGCCAACCGCCGACAAAAAACCCTGCCCATCGGCATGATGCGGCAAGCAAAATTCAACTTCCCCAATAAGGACTGCAATTCACGTAGCGTAATTTTCCTAATCCGACACGCTCGCTCCACTACCAACCGCAAATCCCCCAACTTATCCTCCGGCAATCTGCACTCCATTGCTACGGAGTCGATAGTAATTCCCAAAAAACAAATGGTCGTCACCGGACCCTCAGTTTTTTCCACAGCCAAGGGTACACCGAACTCCCTTGACACCCAATTGACCGTCTCCAACAAATTTGCGCAAACCCCCGAACACGACGGGCCAACGCACAAGAAATCGTCGAGATAGTGAATAACTGATTCCACCCCCGCGACCTCCCTGACTACCCATTCCAAAAAAGAACTAAACACCTCAAAGTACGCGCACGACAACGAACAACCCATGGGAAGGCATCGATCAATGTAATTATCCCCTTCCCAATAACATCCCAACAACCTCTGGCTGTCCGGATGAACCGGCAACAAACGAAACGCCGCTTGAATATCAGTTTTAGCCATCAGAGCCCCTCTTCCGTAACCACGTACCAACGCTACCGCCGCATCAAACGACGTGTAGACCACAGAACAGAGATCCTGGTCAATGCCATCGTTAACCGACGCCCCCTTCGGGAAGGACAAATGCTGAATAAGCCGGAATTTGTTACCTTCTCGTTTTGGAACCACCCCTAACGGTGACACCACCAAACCTGGAACTGGGATCGTGCTAAAAGGGCCCGCCATTCTGCCCAGATCAATCTCCTTCCGGATTTTTTCCGAGACTACCCCCGCATGCTGATATGCCGACTTAAGGTTGCGCTGCGTGAAAGGGACCTCATGCAAAGGGGGCGGAATAACGAAACCGTAACCAAAACCTAAACTAATCAACCGCGCCCCCTCCTTATTGGGGTACCTACTTAGAAAGGGGGCCATCTTTATGAGTTTCACCGGAGTCTCCCCCATAACCAGACGCACCGCTGGCTCCCCCTTGTCGTTTACCCTTCTTAAAACATTTAGACGCTCCATGTGACTGCCCGCTGCAATGTGAACACGCATGCTTGAATTTACACGTCGCTCCAAATTTGCACTGCCCCTCATTGAACTGCCAACACGTCCCAAATTTTGAACCTGAGGCCTGACTACCCCCGCCGGAAGTTCCTGCTGCATTCCCGCTCCCGGGAAAGGACTGCCCCTGCTTATAAAGTGCCGTCACTTTCAACCATAAGGCTATGTCCTTATGGTCCCACCGTATATTCGGCCGCACCGCTTTCCTCTGCCTAAACTGCTCATCGTAACGAAGCCAGGCCTGGCCCCCATAAACCCGATGCGCCTCCCCCACCGCATCCAAATAACAAAACAAGCCGGAACAATTATCTGGCGCCTTTTCCCCAATAACACTCGCCAAAATTGCAAAAGCCTGCATCCAATTGACGAACGTTTTTGGAATCAACCTGTACCGTCTCTTTTCTTCCTCATCCTTTTTTGTTTCATCCCGCTTCACCTTATCTAAATTAAACTTCTCCAGCGGAAGCAAGGAAAAAATCTCCACATACTCGTCTTTCCAAATCCTTTCCTTTACCTCCTGCTTTAAATGCGCCCCTAACGGGCCCTCATAACAAACATAAACCTCCCCGCGCGCACGATCATCAAGACGCACCCTATCAACCTCCTTTGGCGAGTCTGTTTGAACCGCCGCCGCCACTGCCACCGCTGCCCCGGCATTCAACCCCCCACCGTTTTGACGAACCGGAGCGCTTCCAACACTGCCCCCCCACACCGCGGCCGGCGCCACACCTGACGGTTCTTGGGAAGGGGAACCACCTAGCCGCCCCACTAACACTTTTAAACATCCCACTAACTCCGCCAAACTATCCCCCGCACCCGCCTGTAGCGACGAGACCCCCGACTCCGCCGCGACGCCCACCGCCGCGACACCCTCTACACCGATACCCGACATCAATAAAGCTGGAAATGGTAACGTAGGTGTCAACTCACCAGGCTGCCCAGGGGCTGTGAACCCGTCAGCCGGACCCCCATGTCCACGTGTAGAGGCCCGCCGCTCACCGTCCTCCAATGCTCCGGACTCCCTCTGGCGCTGTCCGCATTGGCAATGTGTGCACGGGGAATTCCGATTTTCGTCTGAGTAAAGGGGGGGTGACATCGCATCATCCAATTGGCCGAGCTCCAGTTCATGCCTCATCCGTCCCGCTGAACCAGCTCCAAGCTGTTCCGTCCCTGGCACTCCAACCACCGACCTCATCCTGCGACCTCTGGTCGTTTCCACCTCGACGACACCATGAGCCGACCCTCTGGCTGGCACATCACCATGCAGGGTCGCCGTTGCCCTTCCGCCACGTGCTGAAGAAGGAGAGGATGTGACCGGAAGTGAAGGCCGCGTCCTCCTCGCCGCTGCCGCCGGGCGCTGCCGCGTTTTGGGATTCCTCCCAGGACCAGACGAAAGAGCAGCGGCAGGCCGCCCTGGGGTCTGGCCTGCAGGGTCCACTGATGGGCTCCTCTTGCGCCGCCGCGCCCGCGGGATGTCTTCAGGACTCAGCCTTGCGGGCGGGCGCGAGCGCCTCGTGCTGCGCGTCACGCCGGGAGTGCCAGCCCTGGCCTGAGTCATGGGGGAAACGGGCTCTCCTCTTCTCCTGCCCGACCCCCTGGTACGCCGGTCCTGTACCTCGGCCTGCTCCAGCAGCCCCGCGACCACCGGCATGACAGAGCGCTCCCCGCTTGCTCCAGCCGACTCTGCTCGCTCCTGGACCGGAGCGCCCGATTGTCCCTGCAGCAGCGTCGCTACTCGTGCTCCGAGCCATCCAGGACCCTGAGAGGCTGCCGCGGCCCGCAACAGCTCCATAGCCTCCTCATCAGACGCAGCAGGGGTAACAAACATGTTCCTGCTTCTGTGTCCTGGCGAAGAGAGGGAGAGCACAAACAGGAAACAGGTACATCCCCTTCAATCCCCACCCCTTCTCACTCAAGCCCTCCTGCTGTCCCCCCCCTTTTCCTCTCATAGGCCAGCCAACTCTGTGTCCCTCCCATCTATTTTAGTCATGGAGGCCTTCCCTTATTCCTTTTTTCTTCTTTCAGTACGGCCTCTTCTTGATTAAGTTATTGTGCCAAGAGGCTCAGGGGTTTAATGTTCTCCATTTCTAATCTGACATTATAAAGTGCACTTTGATTTTTGAAAGGATTCAATTGTCAGCAATTGGGATTACCATCTGTTCAGCCGACCTTAGATAATCGGTCCCTAAATCAAGCGCCATTAACACATTTCACTCCTGCGACGATGACAGATCAGTTAATCCACAATATAATGATGGTTAAGCTGCTCCAGTGATATGTGGTGTAAATGTCACCGATCACATATCATTCAAATCTACGAAATCTCTGGGGGGACATGTGCTTATTTTTTAATGTCCTAGGCAATATATACTCTACCAGAGGAGTAGTCTCACATTACACTCATTTCATTGTAAACCGCATTCCAAATTTGAAGACATAACAAAAGGGGATTTATCTGAAGCATAAATGAATGTGTCATTTATTTCGTTTTTTTTTAAAATATATAATCTTTGTACATTTGTTACATCTAATCATTGTTATTTGGAGTATCTCATCATAATATCTGTGGTTTTAATAAAACTCTCTTTATCATCTTTAATGAAAACTAACAGAACTATGCATCCAAAACATGACAAATTCATCTCTCCTACATCTGTGTGTTTTAAATTAGTATTTTTTGGAAAAGTGCCATAACTAGTGGTCATAATCCTGATCATTAAAAGTTTACCCAAAGTGAGAAAATAGTGTCAGATTCTCTTGTCTCCCCAGAAATTTAAAGTCCTGTTTCATGTAATGCTTCATTTCTCCTGTGGTGGCGTTGCAGGGAAATTGAACACTTGATACAGATTACAGCTGATCGCTGGTCCCAGCAGTGGGATACCCAACGTAGAGCACATGGGAATGGATCACCAAGAATATCATTAAAGATTAGTGATTGAATTGAATTGTAAGGTCTCAAGCAGGAAAAGCTGGGGCACTAAGCCTATAAGGCGGCACACAGAGTCACTAAGGACCTATCTTTAGAGATGAGCACTAATTCTACACTTATCGGATTCAGTCCGAACTTCCCAAAAGTTTTGGATCCAGAGAAATTCTAAACTTTTGTGGTTCACAGTACACAAATCACGGCAAAAAGGCGGCCAGCATTTTACGGTTTAGATCAAGGATAACATGATCTCAAACGGGCTTTCCCATAATGCCTTGCAGGCAGTCTTTCCAAAATGCACTGTGATTATCCCTGTGATTATCCCTCCCTCTAGCCCAGCCAATCATGAGGAGTATATGTGGATGACATTACCATTGCTGGCTTGGCGTGAAAAAGCTTTAAAGGAGTTGGATACAGTCCTAGGCGCCATCAGAAGGTCAGATACGAGTTTTCAGGGCAATCAGGGCACTTTTTTGAACAAATCGAATTGGAAAACAAATTTAATCGAATCAGACCCAAAACGGATTTGAGGAAATTCACTCATCTCTACCCATAGGCACTCCATATGGTGCCACCTAATGGTACTGGCAATGCTTCTAGAGGAGAATGCCTCCTTTATTCGGCATGCGATAGAACATGGCCTATTTCCATATATGAAATTGGAGGCATCTTGAGGTACGGTATGGGCGCAGAGATTTCTATGGATGCCGTATTATAGATCCATACAATATAGATCTGTAACATGGCCGTATGCATGAGCCTCTTTAGAAGATTAGATTTCTTATTATGATTGATTCTCTTTCGACAGCCTCATCCTTACGTCTGGAGCGTTATATCTAAACTTGTTATACATTCCAAGCACTTTGAATGTTTTGTGTTACACCTGCTCACCTGTTCATTTTCTAAGACAATCAATTAAACAGACTTCATTTGCACTGGCAGCTCAATATTTTTACCATTACGATCCACCCAATCCAATCTATCTTTAATCACAGGAATTTAATAGCTCTGCAGTTTTGCACCATCTTATCAAGTTATAACGAAGAACCATATTTTGTGAAATAATCAGTGAAGCATTCATAAATCTACAAAAACAAAATTCACTCCACCAACTCGTCACAGCTCATTAAAGTAACAGCAAGAGGTAAAAGTTAACCTAACTTTAAAGGGCGACTCCATTCACGGATGCCAGTAGGATTAATGGTATGGTACACCTCCTTATAGAGGGTGGATGTCCTATTAGGCAAAATAGGCTCAGGGATGTAGCTGTAGGGGGTGCAGAGGTAGTAGTCGCAACCAAGCCCTGGTACCTGAAGGGCTCAAAGAGTCCTCTGTCACATAAGACACCAGTATTTTAATTGGCACATGGAAGGTGGGGGAGGGCTGTTACAGATTTTGCATTGGTACTAGGAGCTTCAAGTTACATCTCTGTAGATGCATGTAACTACCTACAAAAGAGGGCTGCTCCTCAGAGTCAGGGCCAGATAGTAGCATAGGCCAGTGATTTCCAATCTAATAACCATGGGGAACTTCTGAAAAATGTTTCCAATCCCAGGAAACTTATACTTCCATTCCTACCTCAAAGAAGCTTAGTTTAGGGGCAGATAAAGCATCCTAAAATTATATACTATGGCCAAGATTTGTTAACAATTTGTCTTCCCCCATTTCAAGTATGTTGAGAAGACTAAAATAGGTTTACCTGCCCTTTTACATGGGCCAATGATCGGGCTAATGCTGACTCATCGGCTGATCGTATCGTTTATGCGGCAGAAAATATTAACATTGTCGGCAGCAACAGGAGATGTGCTGCCGACATGGTAGAAATGCATGGGGATGAGCGATCGTAGTAACGATCGCACGTCCCCATACATTGATGATCATGACTCCTTGTGAATGGAGTAAACGAGCGCCGATCAACGAGCTGTCTCGTTGATCGCCGCTTCTTATTACGGCCAAAATTGGCCGGTGTAAAAGGACCCTAAGGGGTCGGATCGACCTTGAAACATGTTGCACATTTCGAGGCACTTTTTGTTTCCTCCATTATTTGTTCCCTGGGGGTTGCTGTGATATTATGGGGAACACTGGTATAGGCATTAAAAGCAAAACAGTTTTTTGGCCTTCAAATAGATTAGTTAGATATTTCCAGTTTCTTATTGATTTGGATTCCAATTAGCTCCTTATAAAGTTCAGCACTGACTTCAGTTTCTATCTAATCTACACCCTCCTGCCCTTGGGGACATAAGTTATGTTAGCAAAAATATTCGGTTACCTTATTCATGCATTAGTGTACTGGTCTTTGATTATATATATATATATATATATATATATATATATATATGTATATATATATATATATATATATATATATATATGATTAAATTACAACGGCAATCATAGGAGATGTGTTTGCTTTTACTTCAAGTGAAAAAAAACAATCTTCTTAAAAAGTTAGTATCAGCAGCCATGCTCTGCCGTTATCTATTATGCTGCGGAGTCTTAAATAGATAAGATTATTTGCTATTTTTCATGAGGACTAGATGAAAAGAAAATTGAAAACTGTCACCAGGGATATAATAAAGATAAATATCTTTATAAAAATTAAATATCTCTTATTCTCTTGCTTGTTTTTTATTTCTCTATTGTACTGTATGTGTGTATTGCATGCAACAAGATAAGATTGTGGTTCACTTAATTTTGAGCTAAAAATGTACACACATTTGTGATCATTTTCAATTAGTATCAACGCTTAATTAGAATACAATTGTCCGATGGTCTGGCATTTTGAGGAAGGCTAAAGAAAAATAAATGGTTTTAATAAATTATATTAATACAGACAATGGTCCTGAAAATCCAATAACCTGGTGCCAGACTGGTCCAAAGAATGCCATATGAGTGGAGGTTTTGCTTGTGTATGTAAATTTATGCCAATGTCTGGAATGAGCAAATTTTAGTACAAAACTTCATGCACATTATAGTTTTTCCATGCTTTAAGCCTCATGCGCAGAATCTATGTTGTATGGATACATAATAAGGTCCCCATATGGACTGCTATGGACTAATACTTTACCTCTGTGTGCCTCCAATTTTAGATAGCTTATATATTGAGGTAATGGCATGTTTCTCCATATGCCGTTTTATGTAGCCACTCTCCACTAGGAGCATTGCTTCGAGGGAAGAATAAGGCGCCTCAACTAATACAGATCTGTAAGGACTCCTTGGGCCTCAATACATAGTGGAATAAAAACTGCAAAAACACTCTGCCCATTTTTTTTCATCCTTTTCATGTTCACTGTCATTCCTGGTAATTTTGCTTCCATGGATAAAAGCGAAGAGTAATCACTCCCGTTATATCTAAATGTAAAATGTAATTGTGTTCCATATTACTCAAATTATTTCTTAGCATAATCCAGTCTTAGGCTAAGTTCACACTGAGTATTTTGACGATTTTTTTGACGCGGAAACTGCATCGCAAAACTCGTCAAAAACGGCCCGAAAATGCCTCCCATTGATTTCAATGGGAGGCGTCGGTGTCTTTTTCCTGCGAGCAGTAAAACTGCCTCGCGGGAAAAAGAACTGACATGCCCTATCTTCGGGCGTTTACGCCTCTGACCTCCCATTGACCTCAATGGGAGGCAGAGAAAGCGTATTACGCTGTGTTTTATGCCCGCGGCGCTCAATGGCCGTGGGCGAAAAACGCCACGAAAATCGGCGTGCAGGGAGAGGAAAATCTGCCTCAAACTTCCAAATAGAATTTTGAGGCAGATATTCTTCCTGCAAAAAAATCTGTGTGAACATAGCCTTAGGCCCTGTTCACACAGAGTTTTTAAGGCGTGTTTTTTGACGCGGAAACCGCATCAGAAAACTCGCAAAAAACAGCCGAAAACGCCTCTCATTGATTTGAATGAGAAGCGTCATGCCCTTTCTTCGGGCGTTTCCGTCTCTGACCTCACATTGACATCAATGGGGGGCAGAGAAAGTGATATTCGCGCCGTTTTTTACCCGCGGCGCTCAATGGCCACGGCCGGAAAGCGCAGTGAAAAACTCTGTGTGAACAGGGCCTTAATGTAAATACAGCCTGAAATTGATACTACATGGTCAAAATCTTGTTGCTCTGGGACCCGCACCTATGTCGAGAATGGAGGATCCATCAGAGAATGAATGGCGAGGTGGCCAGTTAGAGAATTAATTGAGAGGTGGCCACACATGTGTGAATTTGATACCATTGAGGTCAGGGCTAGAGATGATGTGCCAGCTGGCATTTTACAGAGTAGAAAAAGGATCACATGACCTTGTCCAGGCTTCCCCATATGACTTTGCAGGCAGCCTTCCCAAAATGCACTGCTGTTATTTACCCATACACATATATGTTGCTGTCACTTTGACATTACTAATGCCGGCTTTGCATAAAAAAAATTTTAATGCGGTTGAATTCAGTCCTAGAAAACCTCTGAGAGTTCATGGCAATTTTTTTCAGGTCACATTGGATGGCCGAAATGGACCTGCTCATGTCTAGTTAGGGCTTTTTCAGGTCATTTAGGTTCTTACATATCATACCGATTAAATGGGGTGTGCTTTACAATGCCGACCCCTGGCACTGCAGATGGTAATCTCAGTCTTGTGTAGGACTGCCCAACTATGTAAAACCAATCCATAAAGCTCCCAATGAACACACAGTGAACATACTTCTCATAGCTGCATACAGCAGAAGTTGGTGTTCCCCTTTTCTCACTACCTTGTCTGTTGCATCACTGTTGAGTTGTTGTCGCTCCTAGACGTTTCAACTTTACAGGAGCAGCACTTGAAGCTGACCAGGGAAGCTCTGGCAGACGTGTTGGAAAGGGGCATCTTAAAGGGATATTACGGTCACAAGAAGTTATTGCCTATCCACTGGACAGATGATAACTGTCAGATCGGTGGGAGTCTGACTGCTGGGACCCCCTCTGATTGCCAAATGGGGGTTAAGTGTCTCCGTTCCCCCGAGCCGCAAGCCTGCTGCCAGGAAACGTTAAATGGAGTACAGGTCGGACACTGACGAAAAGGGCACTCAATTCAACACCTCGTGGCAGTGGGATTGCAGCTGGGGGGAATGGGGGACACAGGATGACCATTCTGGCGATCAGTAGGGGAACCAGGGGTTTGACCTACACTGTTCGAACAGTTATCACCTCTCCAGTGGATAAGCAATAATTTCTTGTAACGGAATAACCAATTAAGTGGCTCATTCTACTGATAATGTTTGTCTATGAAGATTATATGAATGAATGCTTGATTTCACACATCTTTTATCAATGGGTTTTGATGAAATGGCTTGAAACAATAAAGATGAAACATTTCTACAGTTTACACTATCCCTGGCATGCAAAGCCAACAAGTCTTCATTGGTAAACATATAGAAATTCTTGTTCATTTCTTAATCATATGGCACCAGCATATTTCTTAGCGCTATAAGGAAATACAATGATCGCTGTTCCCACTGGGGCTCACAATCTAATTTTCCTACCTTATGCACACACACAATATATGGCAAATGTCATAGGAAGCCAATTATTTTTGTTGTTATTATTTTTCTTTATGTATGAAACGACAACATATTCTGCAGCGCTTTACCATTGGGGAATATAAAATACATTAAAAAATGACAAACATTGTAAGCAATTATCAGCCAAAAGTTTTTAAAACAATGCATTTTAAAGAAAGAGGGCTCTGCCGGATAGCTTACAATTAAAGGAGAACAAGGGTCATGGCTGTTACTCACCGATCTCAGTTCCCACTTGTGGCTGCGGCTTCGGCCGAAGGCAGCACCTCCGCTGCACCAGCAGTGCCGTCTATCTTCTACCGCCTACTGGGTAGGACAGCCACTCCTCTTCTGTGTTCCCACAGCGGTGCCGGGTTGAAAAGGCAACTGATGTCCAAAGATGACGTCAGGCCCAGGAGTCCTATTTAAAGGGGACCTCAGTTTTAACAACTCTTAAGGTACTTACCTTTCCTGAAGCTTGTTCTAAATTCCTATGTGCATGTCGCTGCTCTTTGCTACTTACCCTGACCTTGTTCCTGACCTAAACCTTAATCCTGGATATGCTCCTGGCTTGTTCTTTTGATTCTTTGCCCGGTACCTGTTGTTCTAGTCTTGGATATGTCTTGACTATGCTCCTGTCTCATACCCTGACCTGTTGCATACTGATTATACTGACTACTTTCTTGGTGACAAACAACCATTGGCTTTGTTCCTAACTACACTAACACTCCATTAGCGCTACTACTGCCCATCCATGACTATTTTGGGGACAATAACCTTGGGATCTTCCTGCAGCAAAGACCATACCACCTTGAAGGGGTCACAGGTGAAGACAAGACTATCCCTTAGACTCCGCACCACAGTATAGCCATCCCCAAATGGATTGCGACTAAGGGGAGCCACATATCCGGTGCCTGACTGTAACAATGCTTTTGGACAGTGGATTAGCCACATGTAAATACCAGAGGGCTATAAATAGTGATAAATGGCTCATTCACCCAGCTGTGAACTGTGAAATCACAAGCATAAAGTACTTTGAGGAAAAGGCAAAGAACAAGGAATAGAGCAATGCGATTGTAGTAGAGTATCATCTTGGTTTATCAATAAAAGATCTATGAGAAAAGATGAAAGTTGGGGACCATATTAACTATACATGGTGTCATAAGTATTAGTAAAAAAAAAAAAATGAGTAAAAATAAAATCTGCTTTTAAGATACATTTAATAGAGTGAATGGTTAGTCTGACTGCCAAAGGACGAGCATTCCAGAGTACAGGTGCAGCACAGGAGAAGTCTGGGATAAAGGGTTGTTGTTTTTTTTAATGAAGGATGATAGACAGAATGGAAGGCATGGGTGGAGAGGTGCAAGCAATGTAAGAGTATCCAAAATTGGGAATGGATTTGTGGGTATGAATCAAAGCTTTGAATCACATTATAGACTGAGATGGCAGCAAGTAAGGTGAGATCAGAAAATAGAGTATAAATATAAAGATATTTAATCATATTAGTCATAAAGGGGCAAATTGAGGGACAATCACATGGAAACCCCATTCTTTTGTCCGGTGGGAATTCTAGTACAAGGATACTCACTAGTCTAATAATTAGCTCCTCTCCTATGAATAGATGATAAATATTCCGATTTGGAAAACCCCTTTAAGTGTAAAGATGCCCATATATGATTTCAGCGGGGCTAGTTCAATACCTAATGTGTCTGGGGTGTTCCGACTCTACCCCGATGGCAGATGTAGTGGGAAAAAATAATCTAGCATGTTGGATTTTAGATGCCCGTCCGTTGCTCTCACGGGAGATAAGCCACCGCCAAAGTTGTCTGGCAGAGGCCTATTAACTAGCCGAGCATGCATATGATGGGGTTTAGCATTTAGCCATCCGCTATCTCAGATGCATGGTTATCTTTAAATGGAACTATCAACCTGGCGGATGCCTTCAAGTTTAAAAAGGAGACATTTATGACATATCCACAGGATATTCCAACAAAGCAGTAGGACAATATCACATGTCTCCAAATCTTTAAAAAGGTTTTATTGTCAAAACATCTTGCGACAAACAGGCAACATTTCGACCTACAGTGAGTGAAGGGTCTTTCCTATTTTTGGCTCAATCTCCACAGGATATGTCATAAATGTCAGATAGATGCGGGTCCCACCTCTGGGACACGCACCTATCTCTAGATCCCATAGAACTAAATGGTAGTTAAAGAAACAGCGTAGGTCACATGCTACGATGCTTCCGTAACTGCTGTTCACTTCTATGGCAGTGACGGAAACAGCGTAGCTCTGTTTACATAATTCATGGTCGGAAATCACACGCTTCAACCACAACACAGAGAGGTAGAACGGGGTTTAGGGGCCCCATTCTAGAGATAGGTGCGAGTCCCCTGTGGATATGTCATAAATGTCTCTGATGGGAAAACCCCTGTAGGGAAGACAAATTAGTAAGGTGGTGCAATAATCAAATCTTCAGATGAAGGCGTGACTAAGTGTTTTAATGTATGATCACACATGGAAAACGTTCTTAGTAGAAAGGTGACACGTATCTACGTTTTTTTTTTTTTTTTGGAGCCTTGAAGGTATCTTATATGAAGAAGACACTCCAACTCCATGCAGATGTTGCCCTCATTGGATTTCAATCCATGGTCACTCGGTGTAAATGATACATGACTAGTCGTACAACACTATACTTAAAAGCTCTCTAATACTGTACGGCACGTCAAACCTTCAGGGCAATTGCTAGAGTAGTTATACTGATATGACATGGTCATACTGAAATCCAAGCCTCCTTATTACACCTAGGACATTACATTGTTTACTTATGTGATGGGATAATGGATCTCATTATTTATGGAATTATTTAGAGAATAGAGTCCTAACATTGGCTGAAGGTCAAATCTACCCATACTCTACTTTTTATAGTACAAACACATAGCCTATTACAGCAGATGTAGACTAGAATGTAATTTTCTCCTACATCGATGACGCTTTGGGATCCTGTGGAGCCCACTAGTCACCGTATATTTCTTCCTTTGTGACAGCCTCCTTGAGCTGTGTTTCCTTGTCTAACGTGCTCTAATAAGCCTCTCAAAGGTGTAGCGGCACTGTAATATCTCATTCATTTTCCCACTGGAGCCCTGATAAAAGAGGAGTGGGTGATGATGGCACCCGCTGCTTACTCATCAAATCTGATGTTTACAGTGTTGATTAACCAGTCTTCTGCCAATACAAAATATGTTATTATGTGTATCTAGTGCTTACACAGTTAAATAGGATTCTAACATAGAACTTCTATGGAAAATAATTTTACCCTGGAGATATTTATACACAGATAAAAGCACCATAGTAATTTAAAGGGGGAAATTGGGGCACACAATTTAAATTCCCTAGATTTGGAGTATGGGAGAAAACGGGAGTACCCAGATAAATCTAATGCAAGTAAGGGGAGCACATATAAACTTTGTGCAGATCTTGTTTGGATTTGAATCGGCAGCAGTGCTAACCACTAAGCCACCATGGTTATTATAACCAGGATCCAGGTCAGGATCCTATAACAACTAAAATGAAAATACTAACAACATCAGGATACTTTCTTAAAAAAGCCTGTCATCAAAAGGTGAGTAGATTAGGATATTTTTTAGATGATAAAGCAATACAGCCCACCATCTATACTATAATGTCTACACAAATTGTTAATCAGGGTTGTATATGGCACCATTCTTCTCCACCTTATTTATTGAGAAGAACTCATATCTTGTGTCTCATATAAATTATAAAAAATAGTGATTGTCTTGGGCAGCTCTAGTTTCATCTCTTGGCTATAGTTTGGCTTATACACATGCCTATTTCTGTTTCTTTGACTTCAATATCTCCTTCATCAGGAAGATTATTTCTGGTGGCAAATTCATAGTCACTATATACATAATATCTATGTGAGAGCTAGAGTGGACCATTAGAAGGATAAAGCATAAATGCCTCCTCTCGTGTAGGACCTTAATATAAAGTATTGAATGTACTTTTCTCTCATCTTTCACCCTGACGATTCATTCATATTAACAAGTTCTTGGCAACTTGTTTCTTTCCAACATCTTGAAAACGTCATGTTTCGTAGGCACTCTTGGGTTTACATAATCCTCAAAGCTGGGCAGATGTCAAGAAGCTCTGTATTTTGGGGTAGTTCAGCAGTGGGCTGATCTGAAAGATTTTACGATTAACAGCAGGACTGTTGCTAATCAATAATTTCTGTTATCTCTTTGTTTGGACGTTACTAAGCAATGCCTTTGGTCTGAGTCTGGAGTAGGTCATCTGAGTCTGGTTAATTAGGGTGGAGTACTTTTCTTGGGTCTATACTGTTTCTGACATGTGCTAAACTCTTTCCGGATTGTAGTTGGTGACTTTGTTCTTGTCAATGTGCTTGTTTATACTGTGTTGGTCCTCTGAGAAATCTAGTTTTTGTATAGTGGTTATATGTGTATCCTGCAATCAGTAGTTCCACTGGTTTGATTGCTTTTCCTGTGCGTTTGGTCTGCTGCCAAGCTGTTGTCTTACCCTGCTGTGGGATAGAATTCAGATAGGGTCAGTGAGTGCTGTTAATTCTTGTCCACTGTCTACTCATTCGTTAACTGCTTGCATGCTATTCCTCTGCCATCCTCTCCATTTATACATTGCCTCTATCTTCTACTACCTTAAGAATTCGGTTCCGCTCATCCACGGTTGAGTCACTTGTGCCTTTTGATTTCTGTTAGTGTTAAAGAGGCTCTGTCACCACATTATAAGTGCCCTATCTCCTACATAAGGAGATCGGCGCTGTAATGTAGGTGACAGCAGTGCTTTTTATTTAGAAAAATTATCTCTTTTTACCACTTTATGAGCGATTTTTAGCTTTATGCTAATTAGTTTCTTAATGCCCAAGTGGGCGTGTTTTTACTTTAGACCAAGTGGGCGTTGTATAGAGGAGTGTATGACGCTGACCAATCAGCGTCATACATTTCACTCCATTCATTTACACTGCACTAGCGATATAGCTATATCGCTATGTGCAGCTACATACACACACTATAACATTACTGCAGTGACAATGAATATACATTACCTCCAGCCAGGACGTGATGTGTATTCAGAATCCTGACACGTCTGAATCTTTTCTGTGAGATTTCCAGCAAGGCAAATGTAATCTCGCGAGATTACGATGTAAACTGTCATTTAAATGAGATTATGTTTGCCTTGCTGTAAATCTCACAGAAAAGATTCAGACATGTCAGGATTCTGAATACATATCACGTCCTGGTTGGAGGTAATGTATATTCATTGTCAGGACACTGCAGTAATGTTTTAGTGTGTGTATGTGGCTGCACATAGCGATATAGCTATATCGCTATGTGCTGTGTAAATGAATGGAGAGAAGTGTATGTCGCTGATTGGTCACTGATTGGTCAGCGTCATACACTCCTCTGTACAACGCCCACTTGGTCTAAAGTAAAAACACGCCGACTTGGGGATTAAGAAACTAATTAGCATAAAGCTAAAAACCGCTCATAAAGTGGTAAAAATAGATAGTTTTTCTAAATAAAAAGCACTGCTGTCACCTACATTATAGCGCCGATCTCCTTATGTAGGAGATAGGCCACTTATAATGTGGTGACAGAGCCTCTTAAATGTATACTTCACCCATGTGATAGCGATTGTCTGGTGTTGCGGTATTTAGAACCAACATAACAAGAGGGTTCGGTAGACCCACTTTGTCTCTTTTCCCTCAAGAGCTCACAGTTACCTGGTAAGCCCATTAATCATTCTACTATATAGCACATTTACTGTTTATCAAAATTGTATTTCCTTTTGTAAAAAAAAAATGAAGCTCCCACTTGATATCAGATCAGTTTTCCAAAAATTTCATTGTTTTCTTCAAGATCTACCACTATCTAATATTAATGGTGGCTACCAGATACCACCACTCATTCCTTCTCAGTGGATTATTAGTTGTGGTTCCATTATGCCAGTCAATTCAGTTTTATTTCCACCTCTTGCTGGTTGGGTTCATTGGTGTTGGCAGTCACTCACCCCTCCCATTTTCATGGACATTAATGTGTATGTTTAGCCAATCTCAAAAAGCATGTCAATGAAATATCACTGTTTTCTATTCTCAGTTGAAAACTCTTTTGGACAAAAATAAACTCACATTTTTCGCTACCTTTTTTAGGCCACTTTCACATGCCAATATCTTAGTCAGTATTTTTCACCAGTATTTAGAAGTCAAAATCAGGAGTGGGTCCAAAACACTTAAGAGGTACAAATCTTTCCATTATACTTTTTCTTTTTATGCTCCACTTCTGGTTTTGGCTTTTTTTACTGACCAAAATACTGCCATGTTAGAGGGACCTAAACAGAAAACGTCAGGAAAAACTAATTTACCCTGTTATGCCTAGGCATTCAAAAAATTCCAAAAAGGGAATGGCTGTGTCATGCCCCGCCCCCTCATGTTTTGCACTAGAAATGACAGTGTATACGTTTTGAAGTGCTCCTTTAAAACAATGATATCCAACTTGTGTCTCTCCGACTGTTGGGAAACAACAACTCACAGCATGTCCTGACAAGCCTCGAACTGTCGGGGTATACTAGGAGTTCCAACAGCTGGAGAGCCGTGAGTTGACGACCATTGCTTTAAATTATATTTTTTTGCCTAAAACACTATAATTACCCCTCATTTTACTCTCTTCCTTAGTAACTACTGTCAGTAGCATACTTCAAAGATGCTCAGTAATCTTTAAGAAAATACTTGACAATCCATTTAGGATTTGTCCCTATGGACTATACCACTCAATGTATAGACATGACCTTGCTGCTGGGGACAATTCACAGCGCTACCGAAAAACTCTTGTTTTCTGAGAAAATAATAACAAAAATGGGGATTTTTTTTCCCAACTAAATAGTTATAATTCCAATCTGGCATTCTTATGAAGGTCACACTGATGATGAGAGCCACGAGCACAGCCTGAAAAAAAAAAAAAACCATCACGTTTGAGATGATTTTGATATTTACAAGATAGAAGGATTCCTTATGAATGACAAGCAGTTTATAACCGAGAGGAGAAGACAAAGAAATATTCCAAAGTCACTTTCTAGAAATGATATTACTCGATTTCCTTTCATTGTATTTGAATTTATTCATTTTTTGTTTCTATTTATTTTTATATATTATTCATTTTTTAATTTTTGTTCTTATTTTTTTTCAATTTTATTTTCCTTTTTATTATTCGTCCAGCTCAGCGTCGCCACATGTTTTTAATGGAACGACGCTGGTTCTCCCCACAGAGGGATTATTTTTGTTACTCACATTGTCACCGTGTGTCTCTCTCAAGAACAAATAAGCCTTTGTGGCTGGGGCTACGTGGGCGTAGATTTTATACTGTAAGAAAAAAAAATTCTACAATATTTATATCTGCTAATAAATATAAATGCACTGACATTTTCCAGAGCGACGTCTGGTCTAGAACAAGAGAGATTTGCATATATTGATTGACAGGCTGATAAATAAAAGGTTAATCCGTTTAATCAAATCGGTGAGGACCAGGATGTTTTATTAGGGACTTCTGGCTCTGGGGTTTGGTTTGATGCAGTGCAATTTAACGGGTCAGCGAGCTACTTAACTATGACTTTAATTGTCCATCATTTCTTTTACAAGAATATCAGAAATTGCGCTGTTGCGTCATTTGTTTGCTCTCGTACGGGCTGTGTAAAGCAGTGAAAATCGTTGTTTATTACCGGTGGGTGCATGCATGGGCACCCCGGAATATATGTTCTGAAGAGAATTTTCCCAGATGTCTGAGTATATTAACTTGCTTCATGCAGAATCTTCTATTAAGTCTTAACTGAAAGGGAACAGCTGTCTTGGAAAATACCATATAACTGATGTGCAGCTGCTGAAATACGCTAAGCGTAAGGTGATGGGGTTTGCCATTATATTTGTATGTGAAAATCACATTATTATACCTAATGTGTGTTACAATGCTACTTCACAGCCTTAGAGGTCCCATTTATCCTCATAGAGTCACATTTGGCCTCCAAATGCAATCACAGATCCTGAAATAGCCCAAATATATTCTCATACTGCTTATTAAAGCCACCGTGTGCTTAAAATAATCTCCCGAGGAAAATTAAAGGAACACCCTAAAACATGTAGGTGAAAGAATAATCCTCTATTTTGAGGATCGAGACTGGATAAGATCTATTTTTTTATATCCCAACATTTTCGCAGCGCTGTACTGAGAATATATTGGTCCTTGGTCCTTGTGGGACGTACAAACGAATGTCTGTGTATCGGGCGTACATAAGCTAGGACCACTTTCAAGGGTGGACCATGTAGAATAAAGGAATACTTTGGGTTGACATACGGCAGATCCATGTGCACAAAACCTGTACAGCGTTTAATGGAGTCCCTACGACTCTGTACTGTGGAGCAACTGTCACTGCATGTGCCGCCATGAGGCGGCTCCGTCCGGCACTATATTACAGAGGAATTCTCCATGAGAAGAAATGCTACGTTTTTTTGATGTGACATATTGGACATATATGTCAGAGACATATGGAGCTGTTATATGTACATATGGTATATATCTGGCAGATATGAGGCACATGTATCTGCGCTGGCCCTTGCCCAAGACCTATGTCTGACTGAAAGGAGCTGTCCAGTTAAGCAAAACATTCTCATATACCCTGTTAGGGAATTCTCATTTAATTGGGGGGATCCTCATCTTTTGGCCAGAGTGGAAAGTGGTTACAAAGAACATTTCTCGGTCTTGAAGATCTGTCCTGTCCTTTATTACAAAGACAACCCATTGATAAGAATGAGCACTGTGTAATGCTTAATTTCTCCTGTGGTGGCGCAGCAGAGAAATTAAACACTTACTGCCAGGTTTCTACACAGATCACAATTGATCGCTGGGGTTCCCAGCAGGGGGGTACTTTATCAGCTTTTTAAATATACAGATTTATAAATCAGTACCAGTATGGGAATACTTAGAAAATTGCTACTACGTATGGAGATTGTCTTGGGACCAACATACTGTGGTATAGGACCATTAATAGGTAGTAGAGATGAGAAAATTGGTTACATCTGAAAATGTCCTATTATGGTGCCAAAGTTCCCACATATAAGGCAATGGAGGTTGAAATACTTTAATATATATTAAGGGAAATGCAGCTCAGTAATATACAGGAGAACCTAAATACATGGATTTTCCCCCATTCTTTTCATGGTTCATCACAACCCCTGTTCTAAGACATGAGAGTCTAGCTCTTTTCCGACTTGCTTTCCAAGTCTTCCAGCATAGCAGAGAAGGCAGTGTGGTCCTCAGCCCGGTTCACCCCTTCCCTATTCTAAAAATAGAACAGTATATAAGGAGAAGGAAACCTACTCATGGAAATGCGGGATCGGGGTAATCTGGGTTGTAGACCTCTCCATTGGCCCAAAACTACTACAATGGCTGACTCTACATAACTGCTATATGAGGTTTCCATAAACAAGTCATTGTAATAAATCCCTGCCCCAATTTCTCATTTATCTTAGAAAAATATTTAGTTTATGAGCAAATGACGGTAAAGTTCACAGACTCCTAATTATTTATGGCGGCTCTGTCCAACTGTGATCTCAGAAGCCACCGGCTTGCCAGAATTTTTGCATTTCTCTAATTAAACAGTAATTATCCAATTAACTTTCCTACGTATCATGCATATGGCCCAACAGGATGGATCCCACAATGTAAGGGGTTGTGTAGCATTTTAAAGGTCAGAAATATCCAATGGCAAAAATAATTATGTGATTGGGGTTATAAAGTGAGAGACTATGTACGGAGGGTAATGATGGCCAAGTATTTTTGCTCTTGCCACAGGCAGATGTGAAATCTTTTTTCATTACATTAGCAGCTTGTAATGAGATTTTACATATGGAACTTGCCAATACATTAACAAAATGACACCATATGGCGACATCGTGAACACCTGCTCTGAGGAACTAAAGGGCATTACCACCTAAAATCAAAAACATACCTGGAAATATATAAGTTCTTAAATTGCCCTCTTGAGGCAGTGGTTGAATTATCTTGGTCCAACAGATGATTTATTCCCAAAAGTGACAACCACTAAATCTGATAACCAGACATTATATTGTACATGGGGATGTTGTCGCAGAGGTTTCCATGGCCCCTGCATGGCATATGTGATTTATTATGAAATGCTACTACTTCTAATCTTGTAAAAATCTTATCTTCTTCCATAACAGTTTGTTAGTGTCATTCTTCACTGTAGTTTTGACATTGTATTCGCTATAACATTTATTCCCACCTCATGCAATCTATAGGGTCTCCTGAAAAAAGCTTTAAAAGAGTAAATACCTGTATTATAGGTAGTAAGGAGCCCATTCTTAGTTTTCTTACTACTCATATGGAGACATATGATATATATATATATATATATATATATATATATATATATATATATATATATATGTCATCGACTAATAATTTGGATTGGAGGATCGGGAGGCGGTTTAGTACAGTAGGTACAGATACACCCACTATCTTCATTTTAGCAGGGCATCCTACAAATACTAAAATAATTTTCTCACAATAAGAGACAAGCCCGTCTAAATTTAGGCATTTATTAGTTGGCCCAATTAAAACCAGCCAGAGAGTGCTGCTGCGGGGAGTTTAGGAGAGCACGCCCTATATGGTAATTAGTGCTTCCCTCTTGGTTAATTGGCTGAGAAGGATCACATGAATGCAAGAACCCTAGCAAGAATGTGGATATGAATGTGGCCCTGGGATCCCTCTTGCCTAATAAGCCGAGAGTGAGTAAGACTATCTCAAGACAGGTTTACAGCCTCTTGATATGAACAAAAATGTACCCTTTCGTTGACAGCAAGCAGAGATACTAATATTTCACTAAACAATGGTTTAAGGGGCTGTCCGGTTTTAGCAGATGAATGTTATTTTTTGTATAATTAAAAGTTCTACAATTTTCCAATATATGTGCTGTACTAATTCCTCACAGTTTTCAAGCTCTCTGCTTGCTGTTATTCAGTAGGAACATTCATTATTTTCTCCCAGTGGATACATTTCTGTTCATGGTCGTGTGATGGACACTCAGGTTACAATATTTGAATCAGAGCTGTGTCTACTAACGATCCCATGACCATGTAACGCTCCCAGCACCTGTGTGTCCATCACATGACGATGTAACAATTCCAGCACCTGTGTGTCCATCACATGACAATGTAACAATTCCAGCACCTGTGTCCATCACATGATGATGTAACAATTCCAGCACCTGTGTCCATCACATAACCATGTAACGCTCCCAGCACCTGTGTGTCCATTACATGACGATGTAGCAATTCCAGCCCCTGTGTCCATCACATGACCATGTAACAATCACAGCACCTATGTGTCCATCACATGACCATGTAACGATCCCACCACCTGTGTGTCCATCACATGACCATGTAATGAACCCAACAGCTGTTTGTCCGTCACATGACCATGTAACGATGCCAGCACCTCTGCGTTCATCACATGACCATGTAACGATCCCAGCACCTATGTGTCCATCATATAACCATGTAAGGATCCCAACACTTGTGTGTCCATCACATGACCATGTAACCATCCCACCACCTGTGTGTCCATCACATGACCATGTAGCGATCCCAACAGCTGTTTGTCCGTCACATGACCATGTAACAATCCCAGCACCTCGGCGTCCATCACATGACCATGTAACGATCCAAGCACCTGTACGTCCATCCCATGACCATGTAACGATCCCAGCACCTGTGCGTCCATCACATGACCATGTAACGATCCCAGCACCTGTGTGTCCATCACATGACCATGGACAGAATTTAATCCACTGGAAGTAAGAATGAATGTTCCTGCTGAATAACAACAAGCAGAGAACTTATAAACTGTGAGGAATTAATACAGAAAATATATTGGACAATTGTTTAACTTTTAATAATACAAAAAAGTAACATTCAGTTGCTGAAACCGGACAATCCCTTTTATTTTTTTTTATTATAGCTTTTATTTTTTATAAGACTGGGCAACCTCTTTAAATGAATTCTATATATGAAGGAAAGTCTTTATTGCCTCTTGAACTGCCAAGTGGGGTAAAATGAAGGTCACTTGTCCTTGCTGGAGGTCACTATGACATACTTGTACATAG